>NW_027102436.1:0-61863 GCF_035609145.1 Eleutherodactylus coqui
TAATGTGGAAAGGGCATTGTGATGTCACAATGGAGGAAATGGCATTGTGATGTCACAATAGGGAAAACGGCAATGTGATGTCACAATGGGGAAAAGGGCATTGTGATGTCACAATGGGGGTAAACTGCATTGTGATGTCACAATGGGGGAAATGGCATTGTGATGTCACAATGGGGGAAATGGCATTGTGATGTCACAATGGGGGAAATGGCATTGTGATGTCACAATGGGGGAAATGGCATTGTGATGTCACAATGGGGGAAAGGGCATTGTGATGTCACAATAGGGAAAACGGCATTGTGATGTCACAATGGGGAAATGGCATTGTGATGTCACAATGGGGGGAAAGGGCATTGTGATGTCACAATGGGGGAAAACGGCATTGTGATGTCACAATGGGGGAAAGGGCATTGCGATGTCACAATGGGGAAAACTGCATTGTGATGTCAGAATGAGGGAAAGGGCATTGTGATGTCACAATGCAAAAAACGGCATTGTGATGTAACAATGGGGGAAATGGCATTGTGATGTCACAATGGGGGAAATGGCATTGTGATGTCACAATGGGGGAAATGGCATTGTGATGTCACAATGTGGGGGAAATGGCATTGTGATGTCACAATGGGGTGAAATGGCATTGTGATGTCACAATGGTGGAAAGGGCATTGTGATGTCACAATGGGGGAAACGGCATTGTGATGTCCCAATGGGGAAAACGGCATTGTGATGTCACAATGGGGGAAAGGGCATTGTGATGTCACAATGGGGGAAAGGGCATTGTGATGTCACAATGGGGGAAATGGCATTGTGATGTCACAATGTGGAAAGGGAATTGTGATGTCACAATGGAGGAAATGGCATTGTGATGTCACAATAGGGAAAACGGCATTGTGATTTCACAATGGGGAAAAGGGCATTGTGATGTCACAATGGGGGTAAAGTGCATTGTGATGTCACAATGGGGTAAACTGCATTGTGATGTCACAATGGGGTAAACTGCATTGTGATGTCACAATGGGGGAAATGGCATTGTGATGTCACAATGGGGGAAATGGCATTGTGATGTCACAATGGGGGAAAGGGGCATTGTGATGCCACAATAGGGAAAACGGCATTGTGATGTCACAATGGGGGAAATGGCATAAGTGATGTCACAATGGGGGGAAAGGGCAATGATATGTCACAATGGGGAAAATGGCATTGTGATGTCACAATGGGGGAAATGGCATTGTGATGTCACAATGGGGGAAAGGGCATTGTGATGTCACAATGAGGGAAAGTGCATTGTGATGTCACAATGGGGGGAAAGGGCATTGTGATGTCACAATGGGGGAAAGGGCATTGTGATGTTACAATGTGGGAAATGGCATTGTGATGTCACAATCGGGGAAACGGCATTGTGATGTCCCAATGGGGAAAGGGCATTGTGATGTCACAATGCGGAAAACGGCATTGTGATGTCACAATGGGGGAAAGGGCATTTGATGTCACACTGGGGTAAACTGCATTGTGATGTCACAATGCGGAAAACGGCATTTTGATGTCACAATGGGGTAAACTGCATTGTGATGTCACAATGGGGGAAAGGGCATTGTGATGTCACAATGGGGGAAATGGCATTGTGATGTCACAATGGGGAGAACGGCATTGTGATGTCACAATGGGGGAAATGGCATTGTGATGTCACAATGGGGGAAAGGGCATTGTGATGTCACAATGGGGGAAAGGGCATTGTGAATTCACAATAGGGAAAACGGCATTGTGATGTCACAATGGGGGAAATGGCATAGTGATGTCACAATGGGGGAAAGGGCAATGATATGTCACAATGGGGAAAATGGCATTGTGATGTCACAATGGGGGAAATGGCATTGTGATGTCACAATGGGGGAAAGGGCATTGTGATGTCACAATGTGGTAAACTGCATTGTGATGTCACAATGGGGGAAATGGCATTGTGATGTCACAATGGGGGAAAGGGCATTGTGATGTTACAATGTGGGAAATGGCATTGTGATGTCACAATCGGGGAAACAGCATTGTGATGTCCCAATGGGGAAAGGGCATTGTGATGTCACAATGCGGAAAACGGCACTGTGATGTCACAATGGGGGAAAGGGCATTTTGATGTCACAATGGGGGAAAGGGCATTGTGATGTCTTAATGGGGAGAACGGCATTGTGATGTCACAATGGGGGAAAATGGCATTGTGATGTCACAATGGGGGAAAGGGCATTGTGATGTCACAATGGGGGAAATGGCATTGTGATGTCGCAATGGGGAAAACGGCATTGTGATGTCACAATGGGGAAAAGTTCATTGTGATGTCACAATGTGGGAAATGGCATTGTGATATCACAATGGGGGAAATGGTATTGTTTTGTCACAATGCGGGAAATGGCATTGTGATGCCACAATGGGGGAAATGGCATTGTGATGTCACAATGGGGGAAAGGGCATTGTGATGTCACAATGGGGGAAAGGGCATTGTGATGTCACAATAGGGAAAACGGCATTGTGATGTCACAATGGGGGGAAATGGCATTGTGATGTCACAATGGGGGAAAGGGCATTGTGATGTCACAATGGGGGAAATGGCATTGTGATGTCACAATAGGGAAAAACTGCATTGTGATGTCACAATGGGGTAAACTGCATTGTGATGTCACAATGGGAGAAAGGGCATTGTGATGTCACAATGGGGGTAAACTGCATTGTGATGTCACAATGGGGGTAAACTGCATTGTGATGTCACAATGGGGGAAATGGCATTGTGATGTCACAATGTGGAAAGGGCATTGTGATGTCACAATGGGGGGAAATGGCATTATGATGTCACAATAGTTGAAAACTGCATTGTGATGTCACAATGGGGTAAACTGCATTGTGATGTCACAATGGGAGAAAGGGCATTGTGATGTCACAATGGGGGTAAACTGCATTGTGATGTCACAATGGGGGTAAACTGCATTGTGATGTCACAATGGGGGAAAGGGCAATGTGATGTCACAATGGGGAAAAACGGCATTGTGATGTCACAATGGGGGAAATGGCAATGTTGATGTCACAATAGGGAAAACTGCATTGTGATGTCACAATGGGGTAAACTGCATTGTGATGTCACAATGGGGTAAACTGCATTGTGATGTCACAATGGGGGAAAGGGCAATGTGATGTCACAATGTGGGAAATGCATTGTGATGTCACAATGGGTGAAAGGGCATTGTGATGTCACAATGGGGAATGGGCATTGTGATGTCACAATGGAGGAAATGGCATTGTGATGTCACAATAGGGAAAACGGCATTGTGATGTCACAATGGGGGAAAGGGCATTACGATGTCACAATGGGGAAAACTGCATTGTGATGTCACAATGGGGGAAACGGCATTGCGATGTCACAATGGGGAAAACTGCATTGTGATGTCACAATGGGGGAAACGGCATTGTGATGTCACAATGGGGGAAAGGGCAATGTGATGTCACAATGGGGAAAACGGCATTGTGATGTCACAATGGGGAAATGGCATTGTGATGTCACAATAGGGAAAACTGCATTGTGATGTCACAATGGGAGAAAGGGCATTGTGATGTCACAATGGGGGTAAACTGCATTGTGATGTCACAATGGGGTAAACTGCATTGTGATGTCACAATGGGGAAATGGCATTGTGATGTCACAATGTGGAAAGGGCATTGTGATGTCACAATGGGGGAAATGGCATTGTGATGTCACAATAGGGAAAACTGCATTGTGATGTCACAATGGGGTAAACTGCATTGTGATGTCACAATGGGAGAAAGGGCATTGTGATGTCACAATGGGGTAAACTGCATTGTGATGTCACAATGGGGTAAACTGCATTGTGATGTCACAATGGGGGAAAGGGCAATGTGATGTCACAATGGGGGAAAACGGCATTGTGATGTCACAATGGGGGGAAATGGCATTGTGATGTCACAATAGGGAAAACTGCATTGTGATTTCACAATGGGGAAAACTGCATTGTGATGTCACAATGGGAGAAAGGGCATTGTGATGTCACAATGGGGTAAACTGCATTGTGATGTCACAATGGGGTAAACTGCATTGTGATGCACAATGGGGGGAAATGGCATTGTGATGTCACAATGTGGAAAGGGCATTGTGATGTCACAATGGAGGAAATGGCATTGTGATGTCACAATAGGGAAAACGGCATTGTGATGTCACAATGGGGAAAAGGGCATTGTGATGTCACAATGGGGTAAACTGCATTGTGATGTCACAATGGGGGAAATGGCATTGTGATGTCACAATGGGGGAAAAGGCATTGTGATGTCACAATGGGAAAACTGCATTGTGATGTCACAATGGGGGAAACGGCATTGTGATGTCACAAGGGGGAAAGGGCATTGTGATGTCACAATGGGGGAAAGGGCATTGTGATGTCACAATGGGGGAAAGTGCATTGTGATGTCACAATGGGGGAAAGCGCATTGTGATGGTCACAATGGGGAAAACTGCATTGTGATGTCACAATGGGGGGGAGAGGGCATTGTGATGTCACAATGCGGAAAACAGCATTGTGATGTCACAATGGGGGAAAGTGCATTGTGATGTCACAATGGGGGAAAGGGCATTGTGATGTCACAATGGGGGAAAGGGCATTGTGATGTCACAATGGGGAAAACGGCATTGTGATGTCACAATGCGGAAAACAGCATTGTGATGTCACAATGTGGGAAAGGGGTATTGTGATGTCACAATGGGGAAAACTGCATTGTGATGTCACAATGGGGGAAAAGGCATTGTGATGTCACAATGTGGGAAATGGCATTGTGATGTCACAATGGGTGAAAGGGCATTGTGATGTCACAATGGGGATTGGGCATTGTGATGTCACAATGGAGGAAATGGCATTGTGATGTCACAATAGGGAAAACGGCATTGTGATGTCACAATGGGGGAAAGGGCATTACGATGTCACAATGGGGAAAACTGCATTGTGATGTCACAATGGGGGAAACGGCATTGTGATGTCACAATGGGGGGAAATGGCATTGTGATGTCACAATGGGTGAAAGGGCATTGTGATGTCACAATGGGGAATGGGCATTGTGATGTCACAATGGAGGAAATGGCATTGTGATGTCACAATAGGGAAAACGGCATTGTGATGTCACAATGGGGGAAAGGGCATTACGATGTCACAATGGGGAAAACTGCATTGTGATGTCACAATGGGGGAAACGGCATTGTGATGTCACAATGGGGGAAAAGGGCATTGTGATGTCACAATGGGGTAAACTGCATTGTGATGTCACAATGGGGGAAATGGCATTGTGATGTCACAATGGGGGAAAAGGCATTGTGATGTCACAATGGGGAAAACTGCATTGTGATGTCGCAATGGGGGAAACGGCATTGTGATGTCACAATGGGGGAAAGGGCATTGTGATGTCACAATGGGGGAAAGGGCATTGTGATGTCACAATGGGGGGAAAGTGCATTGTGATGTCACAATGGGGGAAAGCGCATTGTGATGTCACAATGGGGAAAACTGCATTGTGATGTCACAATGGGGGAGAGGGCATTGTGATGTCACAATGCGGAAAACAGCATTGTGATGTCACAATGGGGGAAAGTGCATTGTGATGTCACAATGGGGGAAAGGGCATTGTGATGTCACAATGGGGGGAAAGGGCATTGTGATGTCACAATGGGGGAAAGGGCATTGTGATGTCACAATGGGGAAAACGGCATTGTGATGTCACAATGCGGAAAACAGCATTGTGATGCACAATGGGGGAAAGGGTATTGTGATGTCACAATGGGGAAAACTGCATTGTGATGTCACAATGGGGGAAAAGGCATTGTGATGTCACAATGTGGGAAATGGCATTGTGATGTCACAATGGGTGAAAGGGCATTGTGATGTCACAATGGGGAATGGGCATTGTGATGTCACAATGGAGGAAATGGCATTGTGATGTCACAATAGGGAAAACGGCATTGTGATGTCACATATGGGGGAAAGGGCATTACGATGTCACAATGGGGAAAACTGCATTGTGATGTCACAATGGGGGAAACGGCATTGTGATGTCACAATGGGGGAAATGGCATTGTGATGTCACAATGGGTGAAAGGGCATTGTGATGTCACAATGGGGAATGGGGATTGTGATGTCACAATGGAGGAAATGGCATTGTGATGTCACAATAGGGAAAACGAGCATTGTGATGTCACAATGGGGGAAAGGGCATTACGATGTCACAATGGGGAAAACTGGCATTGTGATGTCACAATGGGGGAAACGGCATTGTGATGTCACAATGGGGGAAAGGGCATTGTGATGTCACAATGGGGGGAAAGCGCATTGTGATGTCACAATGGGGAAAACTGCATTGTGATGTCACAATGGGGGAGAGGGCATTGTGATGTCACAATGCGGAAAACAGCATTGTGATGTCACAATGGGGGAAAGTGCATTGTGATGTCACAATGGGGGAAAGGGCATTGTGATGTCACAATGCGGAAAACAGTGTTGTGATGTCACAAGGGGGGAAAGGGCATTGTGATTGTCACAATGGGGAAAACTGCATTGTGATGTCACAATGGGGGAAAGGGCATTGTGATGTCACAATGGGGAAAACTGCATTGTGATGTCACAATGGGGGAGAGGGCATTGTGATGTCACAATGCGGAAAACAGCATTGTGATGTCACAATGGGGGAAAGGGTATTGTGATTTCACAATGGGGAAAACTGCATTGTGATGTCACAATTGGGGAAAAGACATTGTGATGTCACAATGTGGGAAATGGCATTGTGATGTCACAATGGGTGAAAGGGCATTGTGATGTCACAATGGGGAATGGGCATTGTGATGTCACAATGGAGGAAATGGGCATTGTGATGTCACAATAGGGAAAACGGCATTGTGATGTCACAATGGGGGAGAGGGCATTACGATGTCACAATGGGGAAAACTGCATTGTGATGTCACAATGGGGGGAAACGGCATTGCGATGTCACAATGGGGAAAACTGCATTGTGATGTCACAATGGGGGAAACGGCATTGTGATGTCACAATGGGGGAAAGGGCAATGTGATGTCACAATGGGGAAAACGGCATTGTGATGTCACAATGGGGAAATGGCATTGTGATGTCACATAGGGAAAACTGCATTGTGATGTCACAATGGGGTAAACTGCATTGTGATGTCACAATGGGAGAAAGGGCATTGTGATGTCACAATGGGGGTAAACTGCATTGTGATGTCACAATGGGGTAAACTGCATTGTGATGTCACAATGGGGAAATGGCATTGTGATGTCACAATGTGGAAAGGGCATTGTGATGTCACAATGGGGGAAATGGCATTGTGATGTCACAATAGGGAAAACTGCATTGTGATTTCACAATGGGGTAAACTGCATTGTGATGTCACAATGGGAGAAAGGGCATTGTGATGTCACAATGGGGTAAACTGCATTGTGATGTCACAATGGGGTAAACTGCATTGTGATGTCACAATGGGGGGAAATGGCATTGTGATGTCACAATGGGGGAAATGGCATTGTGATGTCACAATAGGGAAAACTGCATTGTGATTTCACAATGGGGTAAACTGCATTGTGATGTCACAATGGGAGAAAGGGCATTGTGATGTCACAATGGGGTAAACTGCATTGTGATGTCACAATGGGGTAAACTGCATTGTGATGTCACAATGGGGGAAATGGCATTGTGATGTCACAATGTGGAAAGGGCATTGTGATGTCACAATGGAGGAAATGGCAATTGTGATGTCACAATAGGGAAAACGGCATTGTGATGTCACAATGGGGAAAAAGGGCATTGTGATGTCACAATGGGGTAAACTGCATTGTGATGTCACAATGGGGGAAATGGCATTGTGATGTCACAATGGGGGAAATGGCATTGCGATGTCACAATGGGGGAAAGGGGCATTGTGATGTCACAATAGGGAAAACGGCATTGTGATGTCACAATGGGGGAAATGGCATTGTGATGTCACAATGGGGGAAAGGGCATTGTGATGTCACAATGGGGGGAAATGGCATTGTGATGTCACAATGGGGGGAAAGGGCATTGTGATGTCACAATGGGGAAAACGGCATTGTGATGTCACAATGCGGAAAACAGCATTGTGATGTCACAATGGGGGAAAGGGGTATTGTGATGTCACAATGGGGAATACTGCATTGTGATGTCACAATGGGGGGAAAAGGCATTGTGATGTCACAATGTGGGAAATGGCATTGTGATGTCACAATGGGTGACAAGTGGCATTGTGATGTCACAATGGGGAATGGCATTGTGATGTCACAATGGAGGAAATGGCATTGTGATGTCACAATAGGGAAAACGGCATTGTGATGTCACAATGGGGGAAAGGGCATTACGATGTCACAATGGGGGAAGGGCATTGTGATGTCACAATGGGGGAAAGGTGCATTGTGATGTTACAATGGGGAAAGGCGCATTGTGATTGTCACAATGGGGAAAACTGATTGTGATGTCACAATGGGGGAGAGGGCATTGTGATGTCACAATGCGGAAAACAGCATTGTGATGTCACAATGGGGGAAAGTGCATTGTGATGTCACAATGGGGGAAAGGGGCATTGTGATGTCACAATGCGGAAAACAGCGTTGTGATGTCACAATGGGGGAAAGGGCATTGTGATGGTCACAATGCGGAAAACAGCGTTGTGAATGTCACAATGGGGGGAAAGGGCATTGTGATGTCACAATGGGGAAAACTGCATTATGATGTCACAATGGGGGAGAGGGCATTGTGATGTCACAATGCGGAAAACAGCATTGTGATGTCACAATGGGGGGAAAGGGTATTGTGATGTCACAATGGGGAAAACTGCATTGTGATGTCACAATTGGGGAAAGAGGCATTGTGATGTCACAATGTGGGAAATGGCATTGTGATGTCACAATGGGTGAAAGGGCATTGTGATGGTCACAATGGGGGAATGGGCATTGTGATGTCACAATGGAGGAAATAGAATTGTGATGTCACAATAGGGAAAACGGCATTGTGATGTCACAATGGGGGAAAGGGCATTGCGATGTCACAATGGGGAAAACTGCATTGTGATGTCACAATGGGGGGAAACGGCATTGCAATGTCACAATGGGGAAAACTGCATTGTGATGTCACAATGGGGGAAACGGCATTGTGATGTCACAATGGTGGAAATGGGATTGTGATGTCACAATGGGGGAAACGGCATTGTGATGTCCCAATGGGGGAAAACGGAATTGTGATGTCACAATGGGGGGAAAGGGGCATTGTGATGTCACAATGGGGGAAACGGCATTGGGATGTCACAATGGGGGAAAACTGCATTGTGATGTCACAATGGGGGGAAACGGCATTGTGATGTCACAATGGGGGAAAGGGCAAATGTTATGTCACAATGGGGGAAAACAGCATTGTGATGTCACAATGGGGAAATGGCATTGTGATGTCACAATGTGGGAAATGGCATTGTGATATCACAATGGGGGAAATGGTATTGTTTTGTCACAATTGCGGGAAATGGCATTGTGATGCCACAATGGGGGAAATGGCATTGTGATGTCACAATGGGGAAAGGGCAATTGTGATGTCACAATGGGGGAAAGGGCATTGTGATGTCACAATAGGGAAAACGGCATTGTGATGTCACAATGGGGGAAATGGCATTGTGATGTCACAATGGGGGAAAAGGGCATTGTGATGTCACAATGGGGGGAAATGGCATTGTGATGTCACAATAGGGAAAACTGCATTGTGATGTCACAATGGGGTAAACTGCATTGTGATGTCACAATGGGAGAAAGGGCATTGTGATGTCACAATGGGGTAAACTGCATTGTGATGTCACAATGGGGTAAACTGCATTGTGATGTCACAATGGGGAAATGGCATTGTGATGTCACAATGTGGAAAGGGCATTGTGATGTCACAATGGGGGAAATGGCATTATGATGTCACAATAGTTGAAAACTGGCATTGTGATGTCACAATGGGGGTAAACTGCATTGTGATGTCACAATGGGAGAAAGGGCATTGTGATGTCACAATGGGGTAAACTGCATTGTGATGTCACAATGGGGGTAAACTGCATTGTGATGTCACAATGGGGGAAAGGGCAATGTGATGTCACAATGGGGAAAACGGCATGTGATGTCACAATGGGGGAAATGGGCATTGTGATGTCACAATAGGGGGAAAACTGCATTGTGATGTCACAATGGGGTAAACTGCATTGTGATGTCACAATGGGGGTAAACTGCATTGTGATGTCACAATGGGGGAAAGGGCAATGTGATGTCACAATGTGGGAAATGGCATTGTGGATGTCACAATGGGTGAAAGGGGCATTGTGATGTCACAATGGGGGAATGGGCATTGTGATGTCACAATGGAGGAAATGGCATGTGTGATGTCACAATAGGGAAAACGGCATTGTGATGTCACAATGGGGGGAAAGGGCATTACGATGTCACAATGGGGAAAACTGCATTGTGATGTCACAATGGGGGGAAACGGCATTGCGATGTCACAATGGGGGAAAACTGCATTGTGATGTCACAATGGGGGAAACGGCATTGTGATGTCACAATGGGGTGAAAGGGCAATGTGATGTCACAATGGGGAAAACGGCATTGTGATGTCACAATGGGGAAATGGCATTGTGATGTCACAATAAGGAAAACTGCATTGTGATGTCACAATGGGAGAAAGGGCATTGTGATGTCACAATGGGGTAAACCTGCATTGTGATGTCACAATGGGGGTAAACTGCATTGTGATGTCACAATGGGGGAAAGGGCAATGTGATGTCACAATGGGGAAAACGGCATTGTGATGTCACAATGGGGGAAATGGCATTGTGATGTCACAATAGGGAAAACTGCATTGTGATTTCACAATGGGGAAAACTGCATTGTGATGTCACAATGGGAGAAAGGGCATTGTGATGTCACAATGGGGGTAAACTGCATTGTGATGTCACAATGGGGTAAACTGCATTGTGATGTCACAATGGGGGAAATGGCATTGTGATGTCACAATGTGAAAGGGCATTGTGATGTCACAATGGAGGAAATGGCATTGTGATGTCACAATAGGGGAAAACGGCATTGTGATGTCACAATGGGGGAAAAGGGCATTGTGATGTCACAATGGGGTAAACTGCATTGTGATGTCACAATGGGGGAAATGGGCATTGTGATGTCACAATGGGGGGAAAAGGCATTGGTGATGTCACAATGGGGAAAACTGCATTGTGATGTCACAATGGGGGGAAACGGCATTGTGATGTCACAATGGGGGAAAGGGCATTGTGATGTCACAATGGGGGGAAAAGGGCATTGTGATGTCACAATGGGGGAAAGTGCATTGTGATGTCACAATGGGGGAAAGCGCATTGTGATGTCACAATGGGGAAAACTGCATTGTGATGTCACAATGGGGGAGAGGGCATTGTGATGTCACAATGCGGAAAACAGCATTGTGATGTCACAATGGGGGAAAGTGCATTGTGATGTCACAATTGGGGGAAAGGGCATTGTGATGTCACAATGGGGGAAAGGGCATTGTGATGTCACAATGGGGAAAACGGCATTGTGATGTCACAATGCGGAAAACAGCATTGTGATGTCACAATGGGGGAAAGGGTATTGTGATGTCACAATGGGGAAAACTGCATTGTGATGTCACAATGGGGGGAAAAGGCATTGTGATGTCACAATGTTGGGAAATGGCATTGTGATGTCACAATGGGGTGAATAGGGCATTGTGATGTCACAATGGGGAATGGGCATTGTGATGTCACAATGGAGGAAATGGCATTGTGATGTCACAATAGGGAAAACGGCGATTGTGATGTCACAATGGGGGAAAGGGCATTACGATGTCACAATGGGGAAAACTGCATTGTGATGTCACAATGGGGGGAAACGGCATTGTGATGTCACAATGGGGGAAAGGGCATTGTGATGTCACAATGGGGAAAGTGCATTGTGATGTCACAATGGGGAAAGCGCATTGTGATGTCACAATGGGGGAAAACTGCATTGTGATGTCACAATGGGGGAGAGGGCATTGTGATGTCACAATGCGGAAAACAGCATTGTGATGTCACAATGGGGGAAAGTGCATTGTGATGTCACAATGGGGGAAAGGGCATTGTGATGTCACAATGCGGAAAACAGTGTTGTGATGTCACAAGGGGGGAAAGGGCATTGTGATGTCACAATGGGGAAAACTGCATTGTGATGTCACAATGGGGGAAAGGGCATTGTGATGTCACAATGGGGAAAACTGCATTGTGATGTCACAAATGGGGGAGAGTGGCATTGTGATGTCACAATGCGGAAAAACAGCATTGTGATTGTCACAATGGGGGAAAGGTGTATTGTGATTTCACAATGGGGAAAACTGGCATTGTGATGTCACAATTGGGGAAAAGGCATTGTGATGTCACAATGTGGGAAATGGCATTGTGATGTCACAATGGGTGAAAGGGCATTGTGGATGTCACAATGGGGAATGGGCATTGTGATGTCACAATGGAGGAAATGGCATTGTGATGTCACAATAGGGAAAACGGCATTGTGATGTCACAATGGGGGGAGAGGGCATTACGATGTCACAATGGGGAAAACTGCATTGTGATGTCACAATGGGGGAAACGGCATTGCGATGTCACAATGGGGAAAACTGCATTGTGATGTCACAATGGGGGAAACGGCATTGTGATGTCACAATGGGGGAAAGGGCAATGTGATGTCACAATGGGGAAAACGGCATTGTGATGTCACAATGGGGAAATGGCATTGTGATGTCACAATAGGGAAAACTGCATTGTGATGTCACAATGGGGTAAACTGCATTGTGATGTCACAATGGGAGAAAGGGCATTGTGATGTCACAATGGGGTAAACTGCATTGTGATGTCACAATGGGAGTAAACTGCATTGTGATGTCACAATGGGGGGAAATGGCATTGTGATGTCACAATGTGAAAGGGCATTGTGATGTCACAATGGGGAAATGGCATTGTGATGTCACAATAGGGAAAACTGCATTGTGATGTCACAATGGGGTAAACTGCATTGTGATGTCACAATGGGAGAAAGGGCATTGTGATGTCACAATGGGGGTAAACTGCATTGGTGATGTCACAATAGGGTAAACTGCATTGTGATGTCACAGTGGGGGAAAGGGCAATGTGATGTCACAATGGGGAAAACGGCATTGTGATGTCACAATGGGGGAAATGGCATTGTGATGTCACAATAGGGGAAAACTGCATTGTGATTTCACAATGGGGTAAACTGCATTGTGATGTCACAATGGGAGAAAGGGCATTGTGATGTCACAATGGGGTAAACTGCATTGTGATGTCACAATGGGGTAAACTGCATTGTGATGTCACAATGGGGGAAATGGCATTGTGATGTCACAATGTGGAAAGGGCATTGTGATGTCACAATGGAGGAAATGGCATTGTGATGTCACAATAGGGGAAAACGGCATTGTGATGTCACAATGGGGAAAAGGGCATTGGTGATGTCACAATGGGGTAAACTGCATTGTGATGTCACAATGGGGGGAAATGGCATTGTGATGTCACAATGGGGGAAATGCATTGCGATGGTCACAATGGGGGAAAGGGCATTGGTGATGTCACAATAGGGAAAACGGCATTGTGATGTCACAATGGGGGAAATGGCATTGTGATGTCACAATGGGGGAAAGGGCATTGTGATGTCACAATGGGGAAAACGGCATTGTGATGTCACAATGCGGAAAACAGCATTGTGGATGTCACAATGGGGGAAAGGGTATTGTGATGTCACAATGGGGAATACTGCATTGTGCTGTCACAATGGGGGGAAAAGGCATTGTGATGTCACAATGTGGGAAATGGCATTGTGATGTCACAATGGGGTGAAAGGGGCATTGTGATGTCACAATGGGGAATGGGCATTGTGATGTCACAATGGAGGAAATGGCATTGTGATGTCACAATAGGAAAACGGCATTGTGATGTCACAATGGGGGGAAAGGGCATTACGATGTCACAATGGGGGGAAGGGGCATTGTGATGTCACAATGGGGGGAAAGTGCATTGTGATGTTACAATGGGGAAAGGCGCATTGTGATGTCACAATGGGGAAAACTGAATTGTGATGTCACAATGGGGGGAGAGGGCATTGTGATGTCACAATGCGGAAACAGCATTGTGATGTCACAATGGGGGAAAGTGCATTGTGATGTCACAATGGGGGAAAGGGCATTGTGATGGTCACAATGCGGAAAACAGCGTTGTGATGTCACAATGGGGGGAAAGGGCATTGTGATGTCACAATGCGGGAAAACAGCGTTGTGATGTCACAATGGGGGAAAGGGCATTGTGATGTCACAATGGGGAAAACTGCATTATGATGTCACAATGGGGGGAGAGGGCATTGTGATGTCACAATGCGGAAAACAGCATTGTGATGTCACAATGGGGGAAAAGGGTATTGTGATGTCACAATGGGGGGAAAGGGTATTGTGATGTCACAATGGGGAAAAACTGCATTGTGATGTCACAATTGGGGAAAAGGCATTGTGATGTCACAATGTGGAAATGGCATTGTGATGTCACAATGGGTGAAAGGGCATTGTGATGTCACAATGGGGAATGGGCATTGTGATGTCACAATGGAGGAAATGGCATTGTGATGTCACAATAGGGAAAACGGCATTGTGATGTCACAATGGGGGAAAGGGCATTGCGATGTCACAATGGGGAAAACTGCATTGTGATGTCACAATTGGGGGAAACGGCATTGCAATGTCACAATGGGGAAAACTGCATTGTGATGTCACAATGGGGGAAACGGCATTGTGATGTCACAATGGTGGAAATGGATTGTGATGTCACAATGGGGGAAACGGCATTGTGATGTCCCAATGGGGGAAAACGGAATTGTGATGTCACAATGGGGGAAAGGGGCATTGTGATGTCACAATGGGGAAACGGCATTGGGATGTCACAATGGGGAAAACTGCATTGTGATGTCACAATGGGGGGAAACGGCATTGTGATGTCACAATGGGGGGAAAGGGCAATGTGATGTCACAATGGGGGAAAACGGCATTGTGATGTCACAATGGGGAAATGGCATTGTGATGTCACAATAGGGAATACTGCATTGTGATGTCACAATGGGGGTAAACTGCATTGTGATGTCACAATGGGAGAAAGGGGCATTGTGATGTCACAATGGGGTAAACTGCATTGTGATGTCACAATGGGGTAAACTGCATTGTGATGTCACAATGGGGGGAAATGGCATTGTGATGTCAAAATGTGGAAAGGGCATTGTGATGTCACAATGGGGGAAATGGCATTGTGATGTCACAATAGGGAAAACTGCATTGTGATGTCTCAATGGGGTAAACTGCATTGTGATGTCACAATGGGAGAAAGGGCATTGTGATGTCACAATGGGGTAAACTGCATTGTGATGTCACAATGGGGGTAAACTGCATTGTGATGTCACAATGGGGGAAATGGCATTGTGATGTCACAATGTGGAAAGGGCATTGTGATGTCACAATGGGGGGAAATGGCATTGTGATGTCACAATAGGGAAAACTGCATTGTGATGTCACAATGGGGTAAACTGCATTGTGATGTCACAATGGGAGAAAGGGCATTGTGATGTCACAATGGGGTAAACTGCATTGTGATGTCACAATAGGGTAAACTGCATTGTGATGTCACAATGGGGGAAAGGGCAATGTGATGTCACAATGGGGAAAACGGCATTGTGATGTCACAATGGGGGGAAATGGCATTGTGATGTCACAATAGGGAAAACTGCATTGTGATTTCACAATGGGGTAAACTGCATTGTGATGTCACAATGGGAGAAAGGGCATTGTGATGTCACAATGGGGTAAACTGCATTGTGATGTCACAATGGGGTAAACTGCATTGTGATGTCACAATGGGGGGAAATGCATTGTGATGTCACAATGTGGAAAGGGCATTGTGATGTCACAATGGAGGAAATGGCATTGTGATGTCACAATAGGGAAAACGGCATTGTGATTGTCACAATGGGGGAAAAGGGCATTGTGATGTCACAATGGGGTAAACTGCATTGTGATGTCACAATGGGGGAAATGGCATTGTGATGTCACAATGGGGGGAAATGGCATTGCGATGTCACAATGGGGGGAAAGGGCATTGTGATGTCACAATAGGGAAAACGGCATTGTGATGTCACAATGGGGGAAATGGCATTGTGATGTCACAATGGGGGAAAGGGCATTGTGATGTCACAATGGGGAAAACGGCATGTGATGTCACAATGCGGAAAACAGCATTGTGATGTCACAATGGGGGAAAGGGTATTGTGATGTCACAATGGGGAAAACTGCATTGTGATGTCACAATGGGGGAAAAGGAATTGTGATGTCACAATGTGGGAAATGGCATTGTGATGTCACAATGGGTGAAAGGGCATTGTGATGTCACAATGGGGGAATGGGGCATTGTGATGTCACAATGGGAGGAAATGGCATTGTGATGTCACAATAGGGGAAAACGGCATTGTGATGTCACAATGGGGGAAAGGGCATTACGATATCACAATGGGGGAAAACTGCATTGTGATGTCACAATGGGGGAAACGGCATTGTGATGTCACAATGGGGAAAGGGCATTGTGATGTCACAATGGGGGAAAGTGCATTGTGATGTCACAATGGGGGGAAAGCGCATTGTGATGTCACAATGGGGAAAACTGCATTGTGATGTCACAATGGGGGAGGAGGGCATTGTGATGTCACAATGCGGGAAAACAGCATTGTGATGTCACAATGGGGGAAAGTGCATTGTGATGTCACAATGGGGGAAAGGCATTGTGATGTCACAATGCGGAAAACAGTGTTGTGATGTCACAATGGGGGAAAGGGCATTGTGATGTCACAATGGGGAAAACTGCATTGTGATGTCACAATGGGGGAAAGGGCATTGTGATGTCACAATGGGGAAAACTGCATTGTGATGTCACAATGGGGGAGAGGGCATTGTGATGTTACAATGCGGAAAACAGCATTGTGATGTCACAATGGGGGGAAAGGGTATTGTGATTTCACAATGGGGGAAAACTGCATTGTGATGTCACAATTGGGGGAAAAGGCATTGTGATGTCACAATGTGGGAAATGGCATTGTGATGTCACAATGGGTGAAAGGGCATTGTGATGTCACAATGGGGAATGGGCATTGTGATGTCACAATGGAGGAAAGTGGCATTGTGATGTCACAATAGGGAAAACGGCATTGTGATGTCACAATGGGGGAGAGGGCATTACGATGTCACAATGGGGAAAACTGCATTGTGATGTCACAATGGGGGAAACGGCATTGCGATGTCACAATGGGGAAAACTGCATTGTGATGTCACAATGGGGGAAACGGCATTGTGATGTCACAATGGGGGAAAGGGCAATGTTGATGTCACAATGGGGGAAAACGGCATTGTGATGTCACAATGGGGAAATGCATTGTAATGTCACAATAGGGAAAACTGCATTGTGATGTCACAATGGGGTAAACTGCATTGTGATGTCACAATGGGAGAAAGGCATTGTGATGTCACAATGGGGTAAACTGCATTGTGATGTCACAATGGGGTAAACTGCATTGTGATGTCACAATGGGGGAAATGGCATTGTGATGTCACAATGTGGGAAAGGGCATTGTGATGTCACAATGGGGGAAATGGCATTGTGATGTCACAATAGGGAAAACTGCATTGTGATGTCACAATGGGGTAAACTGCATTGTGATGTCACAATGGCAGAAAGGGCATTGTGATGTCACAATGGGGTAAACTGCATTGTGATGTCACAATAGGGTAAACTGCATTGTGATGTCACAATGGGGGAAAGGGCAATGTGATGTCACAATGGGGAAAACGCATTGTGATGTCACAATGGGGGAAATGGCATTGTGATGTCACAATAGGGGAAAACTGCATTGTGATTTCACAATGGGGTAAACTGCATTTGTGATGTCACAATGGGGAGAAAGGGCATTGTGATGTCACAATGGGGTAAACTGCATTGTGACATCACAATGCAGTTTACCCCATTGTGACATCACAATGCCCTTTCTCCCATTGTGACATCACAATGCAGTTTACCCCATTGTGAAATCACAATGCAGTTTTCCCCTATTGTGACATCACAATGCCATTTCCCCCATTGTGACATCACAATGCCGTTTTCCCCATTGTGACATCACATTGCCCTTTCCCCCATTGTGACATCACAATGCAGTTTACCCTATTGTGACATCACAATGCAGTTTACCCCCATTGTGACATCACAATGCCCTTTCTGCCATTGTGACATCACAATGCAGTTTACCCCATTGTGACATCACAATGCAGTTTTCCCTATTGTGACATCACAATGCCATTTCCCCCATTGTGACATCACAATGCCCTTTCCAACATTGTGACATCACAATGCCATTTCCCCCATTGTGACATCACAATGCAGTTTACCCCATTGTGACATCACAATGCAGTTTACCCCATTGTGACATCACAATGCCCTTTCTCCCATTGTGACATCACAATGCAGTTTACCCCATTGTGACATCACAATGCAGTTTTCCCTATTGTGACATTACAATGCCATTTCCCCATTGTGACATCACAATGCCGTTTTCCCCATTGTGACATCACATTGCCCTTTCCCCCATTGTGACATCACAATGCCGTTTCCCCATTGTGACATCACAATGCAGTTTTCCCCATTGTGACATCGCAATGCCGTTTTCCCCCATTGTGACATCACAATGCAGTTTTCCCCATTGTGACATCGTAATGCCCTCTCCCCCATTGTGACATCACAATGCCGTTTTCCCTATTGTGACATCACAATGCCATTTCCTCCATTGTGACATCACAATGCCCATTCCCCATTGTGACATCACAATGCCCTTTCACCCATTGTGACATCACAATGCCATTTCCCACATTGTGACATCACAATGCCTTTTCCCCAATTGTGACATCACAATGCAGTTTTCCCCATTGTGAAATCACAATACCCTTTCCCCCATTGTGACATCACAATGCTGTTTTCCCGCATTGTAACATCACAATGCCCTCTCCCCCATTGTGACATCACAATGCAGTTTTCCCCATTGTGACATCACAATGCCCTTTCCCCCATTGTGACATCACAATGCAGTTTTCCCCATTGTGACATCACAATGCCCTTTCCCCCATTGTGACATCACAACACTGTTTTCCGCATTGTGACATCACAATGCCCTTTCCCCCATTGTGACATCACAATGCACTTTCCCCCATTGTGACATCACAATGCTGTTTTCCGCATTGTGACATCACAATGCCCTCTCCCCCATTGTGACATCACAATGCAGTTTTCCCCATTGTGACATCACAATGCGCTTTCCCCCATTGTGACATCACAATGCACTTTCCCCCATTGTGACATCACAATGCCCTTTCCCCATTGTGACATCACAATGCCGTTTCCCCCATTGTGACATCACAATGCAGTTTTCCCCCATTGTGATATCGTAATGCCCTTTCCCCCATTGTGACATCACAATGCCGTTTTCCCTATTGTGACATCACAATGCCATTTCTCCATTGTGACATCACAATGCCCATTCCCCATTGTGACATCACAATGCCCTTTCACCCATTGTGACATCACAATGCCATTTCCCACATTGTGACATCACAATTCCTTTTCCCCATTGTGACATCACAATGCAGTTTTCCCCATTGTGACATCACAATACCCTTTCCCCCATTGTGACATCACAATGCTGTTTTCCCGCATTGTGACATCACAATGCCGTTTTCCCCATTGTGACATCACAATGCCCTTTCCCCCATTGTGACATCACAATGCCATTTCCCCCATTGTGACATCACAATGCCGTTTTCCCTATTGTGACATCACAATGCCCTTTCCCCCATTGTGACATCGCAATGCCATTTCCCCCATTGTGACATCACAATGCCATTTCCCCCATTGTGACATCACAATGCAGTTTACCCCATTGTGACATCACAATGCCCTTTTCCCCATTGTGACATCACAATGCCGTTTTCCCTATTGTGACATCACAATGCCATTTCCTCCATTGTGACATCACAATGCCCTTTCCACATTGTGACATCACAATGCCATTTCCCCCATTGTGACATCACAATGCAGTTTACCCCATTGTGACATCACAATGCAGTTTACCCCATTGTGACATCACAATGCCCTTTCTCCCATTGTGACATCACAATGCAGTTTACCCCATTGTGAAATCACAATGCAGTTTTCCCTATTGTGACATCACAATGCCATTTCCCCCATTGTGACATCACAATGCCGTTTTCCCCATTGTGACATCACATTGCCCTTTCCCCCATTGTGACATCACAATGCAGTTTACCCTATTGTGACATCACAATGCAGTTTACCCCATTGTGACATCACAATGCCCTTTCTCCCATTGTGACATCACAATGCAGTTTACCCCCATTGTGACATCACAATGCAGTTTTCCCTATTGTGACATCACAATGCCATTTCCCCCATTGTGACATCACAATGCCCTTTCCACATTGTGACATCACAATGCCATTTCCCCCATTGTGACATCACAATGCAGTTTACCCCATTGTGACATCACAATGCAGTTTACCCCATTGTGACATCACAATGCCCTTTCTCCCATTGTGACATCACAATGCAGTTTACCCCATTGTGACATCACAATGCAGTTTTCCCTATTGTGACATCACAATGCCATTTCCCCCATTGTGACATCACAATGCCCTTTCCACATTTTGACATCACAATGCCATTTCCCCCATTGTGACATCACAATGCAGTTTACCCCATTGTGACATCACAATGCAGTTTACCCCATTGTGACATCACAATGCCCTTTCTCTCCATTGTGACATCACAATGCAGTTTACCCCATTGTGACATCACAATGCAGTTTTCCCTATTGTGACATCACAATGCCATTTCCCCATTGTGACATCACAATGCCGTTTTCCCCATTGTGACATCACATTGCCCTTTCCCCCATTGTGACATCACAATGCCGTTTCCCCCATTGTGACATCACAATGCAGTTTTCCCCATTGTGACATCCCAATGCCGTTTCCCCCATTGTGACATCACAATGCCCTTTCCCCCATTGTGACATCACAATTCCGTTTTCCCCATTGGGACATCACAATGCCGTTTCCCCCATTGTGACATCACAATCCCATTTCCACCATTGTGACATCACAATGCCGTTTCCCCCATTGTGACATCACAATGCAGTTTTCCCCATTGTGACATTGCAATGCCGTTTCCCCCATTGTGACATCACAATGCAGTTTTCCCCATTGTGACATCGCAATGCCCTTTCCCCCATTGTGACATCACAATGCCGTTTTCCCTATTGTGACATCACAATGCCATTTCCTCCATTGTGACATCACAATGCCCATTCCCCATTGTGACATCACAATGCCCTTTCACCCATTGTGACATCACAATGCCATTTCCCACATTGTGACATCACAATGCCTTTTCCCCAATTGTGACATCACAATGCAGTTTTCCCCATTGTGACATCACAATACCCTTTCCCCCATTGTGACATCACAATACCCTTTCCCCCATTGTGACATCACAATGCTGTTTTCCGCATTGTGACATCACAATGCCCTCTCCCCCATTGTGACATCATAATGCAGTTTTCCCCATTGTGACATCACAATGCCCTTTCCCCCATTGTGACATCACAACGCTGTTTTCCGCATTGTGACATCACAATGCCCTTTCCCCCATTGTGACATCACAACGCTGTTTTCCGCATTGTGACATCACAATGCCCTTTCCCCCATTGTGACATCACAATGCACTTTCCCCCATTGTGACATCACAATGCTGTTTTCCGCATTGTGACATCACAATGCCCTCTCCCCCATTGTGACATCACAATTCAGTTTTCCCCATTGTGACATCACAATGCGCCTTTCCCCATTGTAACATCACAATGCACTTTCCCCCATTGTGACATCACAATGCCCTTCCCCCCATTGTGACATCGTAATGCCCTTTCCCCCATTGTGACATCACAATGCCGTTTTCCCTATTGTGACATCACAATGCCATTTCCTCCATTGTGACATCACAATGCCCATTCCCCATTGTGACATCACAATGCCCTTTCACCCATTGTGACATCACAATGCCATTTCCCACATTGTGACATCACAATGCCTTTTCCCCCATTGTGACAGCACAATGCAGTATTCCCCATTGTGACATCACAATACCCTTTCCCCCATTGTGACATCACAATGCTGTTTTCCGCATTGTGACATCACAATGCCGTTTTCCCCATTGTGACATCACAATGCCCTTTCCCCCATTGTGACATCACAATGCCATTTCCCCCATTGTGACATCACAATGCCGTTTTCCCTATTGTGACATCACAATGCCCTTTCCCCCATTGTGACATCGCAATGCCATTTCCCCCATTGTGACATCACAATGCCATTTCCCCCATTGTGACATCACAATGCAGTTTACCCCATTGTGACATCACAATGCCCTTTTCCCCATTGTGACATCACAATGCCGTTTTCCCTATTGTGACATCACAATGCCATTTCCTCCATTGTGACATCACAATGCCCTTTCCACATTGTGACATCACAATGCCATTTCCCCCATTGTGACATCACAATGCAGTTTACCCCATTGTGACATCACAATGCAGTTTACCCCATTGTGACATCACAATGCCCTTTCTCCCATTGTGACATCACAATGCAGTTTACCCCATTGTGAAATCACAATGCAGTTTTCCCTATTGTGACATCACAATGCCATTTCCCCCATTGTGACATCACAATGCCGTTTTCCCCATTGTGACATCACATTGCCCTTTCCCCCACTGTGACATCACAATGCAGTTTACCCTATTGTGACATCACAATGCAGTTTACCCCATTGTGACATCACAATGCCCTTTCTCCCATTGTGACATCACAATGCAGTTTACCCCATTGTGACATCACAATGCAGTTTTCCCTATTGTGACATCACAATGCCATTTCCCCCATTGTGACATCACAATGCCCTTTCCACATTGTGACATCACAATGCCATTTCCCCCATTGTGACATCACAATGCAGTTTACCCCATTGTGACATCACAATGCAGTTTACCCCATTGTGACATCACAATGCCCTTTCTCCCATTGTGACATCACAATGCAGTTTACCCCATTGTGACATCACAATGCAGTTTTCCCTATTGTGACATCACAATGCCATTTCCCCATTGTGACATCACAATGCCGTTTTCCCCATTGTGACATCACATTGCCCTTTCCCCCATTGTGACATCACAATGCCGTTTCCCCCATTGTGACATCACAATGCAGTTTTCCCCATTGTGACATCGCAATGCCGTTTCCCCCATTGTGACATCACAATGCAGTTTTCCCCATTGTGACATCGTAATGCCCTCTCCCCCATTGTGACATCACAATGCCGTTTTCCCTATTGTGACATCACAATGCCATTTCCTCCATTGTGACATCACAATGCCCATTCCCCATTGTGACATCACAATGCCCTTTCACCCATTGTGACATCACAATGCCATTTCCCACATTGTGACATCACAATGCCTTTTCCCCAATTGTGACATCACAATGCAGTTTTCCCCATTGTGAAATCACAATACCCTTTCCCCCATTGTGACATCACAATGCTGTTTTCCGCATTGTGACATCACAATGCCCTCTCCCCCATTGTGACATCACAATGCAGTTTTCCCCATTGTGACATCACAATGCCCTTTCCCCCATTGTGACATCACAATGCAGTTTTCCCCATTGTGACATCACAATGCCCTTTCCCCCCTTGTGACATCACAACACTGTTTTCCGCATTGTGACATCACAATGCCCTTTCCCCCATTGTGACATCACAATGCACTTTCCCCCATTGTGACATCACAATGCTGTTTTCCGCATTGTGACATCACAATGCCCTCTCCCCCATTGTGACATCACAATGCAGTTTTCCCCATTGTGACATCACAATGCGCTTTCCCCCATTGTGACATCACAATGCACTTTCCCCCATTGTGACATCACAATGCCCTTTCCCCCATTGTGACATCACAATGCCGTTTCCCCCATTGTGACATCACAATGCAGTTTTCCCCATTGTGACATCGTAATGCCCTTTCCCCCATTGTGACATCACAATGCCGTTTTCCCTATTGTGACATCACAATGCCATTTCCTCCATTGTGACATCACAATGCCCATTCCCCATTGTGACATCACAATGCCCTTTCACCCATTGTGACATCACAATGCCATTTCCCACATTGTGACATCACAATGCCTTTTCCCCCATTGTGACATCACAATGCAGTTTTCCCCATTGTGACATCACAATACCCTTTCCCCCATTGTGACATCACAATGCTGTTTTCCGCATTGTGACATCACAATGCCGTTTTCCCCATTGTGACATCACAATGCCCTTTCCCCCATTGTGACATCACAATGCCCTTTCCCCCATTGTGACATCACAATGCACTTTCCCCCATTGTGACATCACAATGCTGTTTTCCGCATTGTGACATCACAATGCCCTCTCCCCCATTGTGACATCACAATGCAGTTTTCCCCATTGTGACATCACAATGCGCTTTCCCCCATTGTGACATCACAATGCACTTTCCCCCATTGTGACATCACAATGCCCTTTCCCCCATTGTGACATCACAATGCCCTTTCCCCCATTGTGACATCACAATGCCGTTTCCCCCCATTGTGACATCACAATGCAGTTTTCCCCATTGTGACATCACAATGCCTTTTCCCCCATTGTGACATCACAATGCCATTTCCCCCATTGTGACATCACAATGCAGTTTACCCCATTGTGACATCACAATGCCCTTTTCCCCATTGTGACATCACAATGCCGTTTTCCCTATTGTGACATCACAATGCCATTTCCTCCATTGTGACATCACAATGCCCTTTCCACATTGTGACATCACAATGCCATTTCCCCCATTGTGACATCACAATGCAGTTTACCCCATTGTGACATCACAATGCAGTTTACCCCATTGTGACATCACAATGCCCTTTCTCCCATTGTGACATCACAATGCAGTTTTCCCCATTGTGAAATCACAATGCAGTTTTCCCTATTGTGACATCACAATGCCATTTCCCCCATTGTGACATCACAATGCCGTTTTCCCCATTGTGACATCACATTGCCCTTTCCCCCATTGTGACATCACAATGCAGTTTACCCCATTGTGACATCACAATGCAGTTTACCCCATTGTGACATCACAATGCCCTTTCTCCCATTGTGACATCACAATGCAGTTTTCCTTATTGTGACATCACAATGCCATTTCCCCATTGTGACATCACAATGCCGTTTTCCCCATTGTGACATCACATTGCCCTTTCCCCCATTGTGACATCACAATGCCGTTTCCCCCATTGTGACATCACAATGCAGTTTTCCCCATTGTGACATCGCAATGCCGTTTCCCCCATTGTGACATCACAATGCAGTTTTCCCCATTGTGACATCGTAATGCCCTTTCCCCCATTGTGACATCACAATGCCGTTTTCCCTATTGTGACATCACAATGCCATTTCCTCCATTGTGACATCACAATGCCCATTCCCCATTGTGACATCACAATGCCCTTTCACCCATTGTGACATCACAATGCCATTTCCCACATTGTGACATCACATTGCCCTTTCCCCCATTGTGACATCACAATGCAGTTTACCCCATTGTGACATCACAATGCAGTTTACCCCATTGTGACATCACAATGCAGTTTTCCCTATTGTGACATCACAATGCCATTTCCCCCATTGTGACATCACAATGCCGTTTTCCCCCATTGTGACATCACATTGCCCTTTCCCCCATTGTGACATCACAATGCAGTTTACCCCATTGTGACATCACAATGCAGTTTACCCCATTGTGACATCACAATGCCCTTTCTCCCATTGTGACATCACAATGCAGTTTACCCCATTGTGACATCACAATGCAGTTTTCAACTATTGTGACATCATAATGCCATTTCCCCCATTGTGACATCACAATGCCCTTTCCACATTGTGACATCACAATGCCATTTCCCCCATTGTGACATCACAATGCAGTTTACCCCATTGTGACATCACAATGCAGTTTACCCCATTGTGACATCACAATGCCCTTTCTCCCATTGTGACATCACAATGCAGTTTACCCCATTGTGACATCACAATGCAGTTTTCCCTATTGTGACATCACAATGCCATTTCCCCCATTGTGACATCACAATGCCCTTTCCCCCATTGTGACATCACAATGCCATTTCCCCCATTGTGACATCACAATGCCGTTTTCCCTATTGTGACATCACAATGCCCTTTCCCCCATTGTGACATCACAATGCCCTTTCCCCCATTGTGACATCACAATGCCATTTCCCCCATTGTGGCATCACAATGCCATTTCCCGCATTGTGACAAAACAATACCATTTCCCCCATTGTGATATCACAATGCCATTTCCCACATTGTGACATCACAATGCCATTTCCCCATTGTGACATCACAATGCTGTTTTCCCCATTGTGACATCACATTGCCCTTTCCCCCATTGTGACATCACAATGCCGTTTCCCCCATTGTGACATCACAATGCAGTTTTCCCCATTGTGACATCCCAATGCCGTTTCCCCCATTGTGACATCACAATGCCCTTTCCCCCATTGTGACATCACAATTCCGTTTTCCCCATTGGGACATCACAATGCCGTTTCCCCCATTGTGACATCACAATCCCATTTCCACCATTGTGACATCACAATGCCGTTTCCCCCATTGTGACATCACAATGCAGTTTTCCCCATTGTGACATTGCAATGCCGTTTCCCCCATTGTGACATCACAATGCAGTTTTCCCCATTGTGACATCGCAATGCCCTTTCCCCCATTGTGACATCACAATGCCGTTTTCCCTATTGTGACATCACAATTCTATTTCCTCCATTGTGACATCACAATGCCCATTCCCCATTGTGACATCACAATGCCCTTTCACCCATTGTGACATCACAATGCCATTTCCCACATTGTGACATCACAATGCCTTTTCCCCAATTGTGACATCACAATGCAGTTTTCCCCATTGTGACATCACAATACCCTTTCCCCCATTGTGACATCACAATGCTGTTTTCCGCATTGTGACATCACAATGCCCTCTCCCCCATTGTGACATCATAATGCAGTTTTCCCCATTGTGACATCACAATGCCCTTTCCCCCATTGTGACATCACAACGCTGTTTTCCGCATTGTGACATCACAATGCCCTTTCCCCCATTGTGACATCACAACGCTGTTTTCCGCATTGTGACATCACAATGCCCTTTCCCCCATTGTGACATCACAATGCACTTTCCCCCATTGTGACATCACAATGCTGTTTTCCGCATTGTGACATCACAATGCCCTCTCCCCCATTGTGACATCACAATTCAGTTTTCCCCATTGTGACATCACAATGCGCCTTTCCCCATTGTAACATCACAATGCACTTTCCCCCATTGTGACATCACAATGCCCTTCCCCCCATTGTGACATCGTAATGCCCTTTCCCCCATTGTGACATCACAATGCCGTTTTCCCTATTGTGACATCACAATGCCATTTCCTCCATTGTGACATCACAATGCCCATTCCCCATTGTGACATCACAATGCCCTTTCACCCATTGTGACATCACAATGCCATTTCCCACATTGTGACATCACAATGCCTTTTCCCCCATTGTGACATCACAATGCAGTATTCCCCATTGTGACATCACAATACCCTTTCCCCCATTGTGACATCACAATGCTGTTTTCCGCATTGTGACATCACAATGCCGTTTTCCCCATTGTGACATCACAATGCCCTTTCCCCCATTGTGACATCACAATGCCATTTCCCCCATTGTGACATCACAATGCCCTTTCCCCCATTGTGACATCACAATGCCATTTCCCCCATTGTGACATCACAATGCCGTTTTCCCTATTGTGACATCACAATGCCCTTTCCCCCATTGTGACATCGCAATGCCATTTCCCCCATTGTGACATCACAATGCCATTTCCCCCATTGTGACATCACAATGCAGTTTACCCCATTGTGACATCACAATGCCCTTTTCCCCATTGTGACATCACAATGCCGTTTTCCCTATTGTGACATCACAATGCCATTTCCTCCATTGTGACATCACAATGCCCTTTCCACATTGTGACATCACAATGCCATTTCCCCCATTGTGACATCACAATGCAGTTTACCCCATTGTGACATCACAATGCAGTTTACCCCATTGTGACATCACAATGCCCTTTCTCCCATTGTGACATCACAATGCAGTTTACCCCATTGTGAAATCACAATGCAGTTTTCCCTATTGTGACATCACAATGCCATTTCCCCCATTGTGACATCACAATGCCATTTCCCCCATTGTGACATCACAATGCAGTTTACCCCATTGTGACATCACAATGCAGTTTACCCCATTGTGACATCACAATGCCCTTTCTCCCATTGTGACATCACAATGCAGTTTACCCCATTGTGAAATCACAATGCAGTTTTCCCTATTGTGACATCACAATGCCATTTCCCCCATTGTGACATCACAATGCCCTTTCCACATTGTGACATCACAATGCCATTTCCCCCATTGTGACATCACAATGCAGTTTACCCCATTGTGACATCACAATGCAGTTTACCCCATTGTGACATCACAATGCCCTTTCTCCCATTGTGACATCACAATGCAGTTTACCCCATTGTGACATCACAATGCAGTTTTCCCTATTGTGACATCACAATGCCATTTCCCCATTGTGACATCACAATGCCGTTTTCCCCATTGTGACATCACATTGCCCTTTCCCCCATTGTGACATCACAATGCCGTTTCCCCCATTGTGACATCACAATGCAGTTTTCCCCATTGTGACATCGCAATGCCGTTTCCCCCATTGTGACATCACAATGCAGTTTTCCCCATTGTGACATCGTAATGCCCTCTCCCCCATTGTGACATCACAATGCCGTTTTCCCTATTGTGACATCACAATGCCATTTCCTCCATTGTGACATCACAATGCCCATTCCCCATTGTGACATCACAATGCCCTTTCACCCATTGTGACATCACAATGCCATTTCCCACATTGTGACATCACAATGTCTTTTCCCCAATTGTGACATCACAATGCAGTTTTCCCCATTGTGAAATCACAATACCCTTTCCCCCATTGTGACATCACAATGCTGTTTTCCGCATTGTGACATCACAATGCCCTCTCCCCCATTGTGACATCACAATGCAGTTTTCCCCATTGTGACATCACAATGCCCTTTCCCCCATTGTGACATCACAATGCAGTTTTCCCCATTGTGACATCACAATGCCCTTTCCCCCCTTGTGACATCACAACACTGTTTTCCGCATTGTGACATCACAATGCCCTTTCCCCCATTGTGACATCACAATGCACTTTCCCCCATTGTGACATCACAATGCTGTTTTCCGCATTGTGACATCACAATGCCCTCTCCCCCATTGTGACATCACAATGCAGTTTTCCCCATTGTGACATCACAATGCGCTTTCCCCCATTGTGACATCACAATGCCCTTTCCCCCATTGTGACATCACAATGCCGTTTCCCCCATTGTGACATCACAATGCAGTTTTCCCCATTGTGACATCGTAATGCCCTTTCCCCCATTGTGACATCACAATGCCGTTTTCCCTATTGTGACATCACAATGCCATTTCCTCCATTGTGACATCACAATCCCCATTCCCCATTGTGACATCACAATGCCCTTTCACCCATTGTGACATCACAATGCCATTTCCCCCATTGTGACATCACAATGCCGTTTCCCCCATTGTGACATCACAATGCAGTTTTCCCCATTGTGACATCGTAATGCCCTTTCCCCCATTGTGACATCACAATGCCGTTTTCCCTATTGTGACATCACAATGCCATTTCCTCCATTGTGACATCACAATGCCCATTCCCCATTGTGACATCACAATGCCCTTTCACCCATTGTGACATCACAATGCCATTTCCCACATTGTGACATCACAATGCCTTTTCCCCCATTGTGACATCACAATGCAGTTTTCCCCATTGTGACATCACAATACCCTTTCCCCCATTGTGGCATCACAATGCTGTTTTCCGCATTGTGACATCACAATGCCGTTTTCCCCATTGTGACATCACAATGCCCTTTCCCCCATTGTGACATCACAATGCCCTTTCCCCCATTGTGACATCACAATGCCCTTTCCCCCATTGTGACATCACAATGCACTTTCCCCCATTGTGACATCACAATGCTGTTTTCCGCATTGTGACATCACAATGCCCTCTCCCCCATTGTGACATCACAATGCAGTTTTCCCCATTGTGACATCACAATGCGCTTTCCCCCATTGTGACATCACAATGCACTTTCCCCCATTGTGACATCACAATGCCCTTTCCCCCATTGTGACATCACAATGCCCTTTCCCCCATTGTGACATCACAATGCCGTTTCCCCCATTGCGACATCACAATGCAGTTTTCCCCATTGTGACATCACAATGCCTTTTCCCCCATTGTGACATCACAATGCCATTTCCCCCATTGTGACATCACAATGCAGTTTACCCCATTGTGACATCACAATGCCCTTTTCCCCATTGTGACATCACAATGCCGTTTCCCCCATTGTGACATCACAATGCAGTTTTCCCCATTGTGACATCGTAATGCCCTTTCCCCCATTGTGACATCACAATGCCGTTTTCCCTATTGTGACATCACAATGCCATTTCCTCCATTGTGACATCACAATGCCCATTCCCCATTGTGACATCACAATGCCCTTTCACCCATTGTGACATCACAATGCCATTTCCCCCATTGTGACATCACAATGCCGTTTCCCCCATTGTGACATCACAATGCAGTTTTCCCCATTGTGACATCGTAATGCCCTTTCCCCCATTGTGACATCACAATGCCGTTTTCCCTATTGTGACATCACAATGCCATTTCCTCCATTGTGACATCACAATGCCCATTCCCCATTGTGACATCACAATGCCCTTTCACCCATTGTGACATCACAATGCCATTTCCCACATTGTGACATCACAATGCCTTTTCCCCCATTGTGACATCACAATGCAGTTTTCCCCATTGTGACATCACAATACCCTTTCCCACATTGTGACATCACAATGCTGTTTTCCGCATTGTGACATCACAATGCCGTTTTCCCCATTGTGACATCACAATGCCCTTTCCCCCATTGTGACATCACAATGCCCTTTCCCCCATTGTGACATCACAATGCACTTTCCCCCATTGTGACATCACAATGCTGTTTTCCGCATTGTGACATCACAATGCCCTCTCCCCCATTGTGACATCACAATGCAGTTTTCCCCATTGTGACATCACAATGCGCTTTCCCCCATTGTGACATCACAATGCACTTTCCCCCATTGTGACATCACAATGCCCTTTCCCCCATTGTGACATCACAATGCCCTTTCCCCCATTGTGACATCACAATGCCGTTTCCCCCATTGTGACATCACAATGCAGTTTTCCCCATTGTGACATCACAATGCCTTTTCCCCCATTGTGACATCACAATGCCATTTCCCCCATTGTGACATCACAATGCAGTTTACCCCATTGTGACATCACAATGCCCTTTTCCCCATTGTGACATCACAATGCCGTTTTCCCTATTGTGACATCACAATGCCATTTCCTCCATTGTGACATCACAATGCCCTTTCCACATTGTGACATCACAATGCCATTTCCCCCATTGTGACATCACAATGCAGTTTACCCCATTGTGACATCACAATGCAGTTTACCCCATTGTGACATCACAATGCCCTTTCTCCCATTGTGACATCACAATGCAGTTTTCCCCATTGTGAAATCACAATGCAGTTTTCCCTATTGTGACATCACAATGCCATTTCCCCCATTGTGACATCACAATGCCGTTTTCCCCATTGTGACATCACATTGCCCTTTCCCCCATTGTGACATCACAATGCAGTTTACCCCATTGTGACATCACAATGCAGTTTACCCCATTGTGACATCACAATGCCCTTTCTCCCATTGTGACATCACAATGCAGTTTACCCCATTGTGACATCACAATGCAGTTTTCCCTATTGTGACATCACAATGCCATTTCCCCCATTGTGACATCACAATGCCCTTTCCACATTGTGACATCACAATGCCATTTCCCCCATTGTGACATCACAATGCAGTTTACCCCATTGTGACATCACAATGCAGTTTACCCCATTGTGACATCACAATGCCCTTTCTCCCATTGTGACATCACAATGCAGTTTTCCCTATTGTGACATCACAATGCCATTTCCCCATTGTGACATCACAATGCCGTTTTCCCCATTGTGACATCACATTGCCCTTTCCCCCATTGTGACATCACAATGCCGTTTCCCCCATTGTGACATCACAATGCAGTTTTCCCCATTGTGACATCGCAATGCCGTTTCCCCCATTGTGACATCACAATGCAGTTTTCCCCATTGTGACATCGTAATGCCCTTTCCCCCATTGTGACATCACAATGCCGTTTTCCCTATTGTGACATCACAATGCCATTTCCTCCATTGTGACATCACAATGCCCATTCCCCATTGTGACATCACAATGCCCTTTCACCCATTGTGACATCACAATGCCATTTCCCACATTGTGACATCACATTGCCCTTTCCCCCATTGTGACATCACAATGCAGTTTACCCCATTGTGACATCACAATGCAGTTTACCCCATTGTGACATCACAATGCAGTTTTCCCTATTGTGACATCACAATGCCATTTCCCCCATTGTGACATCACAATGCCGTTTTCCCCATTGTGACATCACATTGCCCTTTCCCCCATTGTGACATCACAATGCAGTTTACCCCATTGTGACATCACAATGCAGTTTACCCCATTGTGACATCACAATGCCCTTTCTCCCATTGTGACATCACAATGCAGTTTACCCCATTGTGACATCACAATGCAGTTTTCAACTATTGTGACATCATAATGCCATTTCCCCCATTGTGACATCACAATGCCCTTTCCACATTGTGACATCACAATGCCATTTCCCCCATTGTGACATCACAATGCAGTTTACCCCATTGTGACATCACAATGCAGTTTACCCCATTGTGACATCACAATGCCCTTTCTCCCATTGTGACATCACAATGCAGTTTACCCCATTGTGACATCACAATGCAGTTTTCCCTATTGTGACATCACAATGCCATTTCCCCCATTGTGACATCACAATGCCCTTTCCCCCATTGTGACATCACAATGCCATTTCCCCCATTGTGACATCACAATGCCGTTTTCCCTATTGTGACATCACAATGCCCTTTCCCCCATTGTGACATCACAATGCCCTTTCCCCCATTGTGACATCACAATGCCATTTCCCCCATTGTGGCATCACAATGCCATTTCCCGCATTGTGACAAAACAATACCATTTCCCCCATTGTGATATCACAATGCCATTTCCCACATTGTGACATCACAATGAACTTTTCCCCATTGTGACATCACAATGCCGTTTTCCCCATTGCGACATCACAATGCCATTTCCCCCATTGTGACATCACAATGCCCTTTCCCCCATTGTGACATCACAATGCCATTTCCCCCATTGTGACATCACAATGCCGTTCTCCCCATTAAGACATCACAATGCCCTTTCCCCCATTGTGACATCAAAATGCCCTTTCCCCCATTGTGACATCACAGTGCCGTTTTCCGCATTGTGACATCACAATGCCCTTTCCCCCATTGGGACATCACAATGCTGTTTCCCCGATTGTGACATCACAATGCCATTTCCCACATTGTAACATCACAATGCCCTTTCCCCCATTGTGACATCACAATGCCATTTCCCCCATTGTGACATCACAATGCAGTTTACCACATTGTGACATCACAATGCCCTTTCCCCCATTGTGACATCACAATGCCATTTCCCCCATTGTGACATCACAATGCCATTTTCCCCATTGTGACATATCATTGCCCTTTCCCCCATTGTGACATCACTATGCCATTTCCCCCATTGTGACATCACAATGCCGTTTTCCCTATTGTGAATTCACAATGCCCTTTCCCCCATTGTGACATCACAATGCCCTTTCCCCCATTGTGACATCACAATGCCATTTCCCCCATTGTGACATCACAATGCCGTTCTCCCCATTGTGACATCACAATGCCATTTCCCCCATTGTGACATCACAATGCCCTTTCCCCCATTGTGACATCACAATGCAGTTTACCCCATTGTGACATCAAAATGCCGTTTTCCGCATTGTGACATCACAATGCAGTTTACCCCAGTGTGACATCAAAATGCCCTTTCCCCCATTGTGACATCACAATGCCGTTTTCCGCATTGTGACATCACAATGCCCTTTCCCCCATTGGGACATCACAATGCCGTTTCCCCGATTGTGACATCACAATGCCATTTCCCACATTGTAACATCACAATGCCCTTTCCCCCATTGTGACATCACAATGCCCTTTCCCCCATTGTGACATCACAATGCACTTTCCCTCATTGTGACATCACAATGCCCTTTCCCCCATTGTGACATCACAATGCCATTTCCCCCATTGTGACATCACAATGCCATTTTCCCCATTGTGACATATCATTGCCCTTTCCCCCATTGTGACATCACTATGCCATTTCCCCCATTGTGACATCACAATGCCGTTTTCCCTATTGTGGCATCACAATGCCCTTTCCCCCATTGTGACATCACAATGCCATTTCCCCCATTGTGACATCACAATGCCATTTCCCCCATTGTGACATCACAATGCAGTTTACCCCATTGTGACATCACAATGCAGTTTACCCCATTGTGACATCACAATGCACTTTACCCCATTGTGACATCACAATGCCCTTTTCCCCATTGTGAAATCACAATGCCGTTTTCCCTATTGTGACATCACAATGCCATTTCCTCCATTGTGACATCACAATTCCCTTTCCACATTGTGACATCACAATGCCATTTCCCCCATTGTGACATCACAATGCCCTTTCCCCCATTGTGACATCACAATGCCCTTTCCCCCATTGTGACATCACAATGCCGTTTTCCCCATTGGGACATCACAATGCCGTTTCCCCCATTGTGACATCACAATGCCCTTTCCACCATTGTGACATCACAATGCCATTTCACCCATTGTGACATCACAATGCCATTTCCCACATTGTGACATCACAATGCCATTTCCCCCATTGTGACATCACAATGCCATTTCCCCCATTGTGACATCACAATGCCATTTCCCCCATTGTTACATCACAATGCCGTTTTTTGCATTGTGACATCACAATGCCCTTTCCCTCATTCTGACATCACAATGCAGTTTTCCCCATTGTGACATCGCAATGCCCTTTCCCCCATTGTGACATCACAATGCCGTTTTCCCCATTGTGACATCACAATGCCCTTTCCCCCATTGTGACATCACAATGCCATTTCCCCCATTGTGACATCACAATGCCGTTTTCCCTATTGTGACATCACAATGCCCTTTCCCCCATTGTGACATCACAATGCCATTTCCCCCATTGTGACATCACAATGCCATTTCCCCCATTGTGACATCACAATGCCATTTCCCCCATTGTGACATCACAATGCCATTTCCCCCATTGTGACATCACAATGCAGTTTACCCCATTGTGACATCACAATGCCCTTTTCCCCATTGTGACATCACATTGCCGTTTTCCCTATTGTGACATCACAATGCCATTTCCTCCATTGTGACATCACAATGCCCTTTCCACATTGTGACATCACAATGCCATTTCCCCCATTGTGACATCACAATGCAGTTTACCCCATTGTGACATCACAATGCCCTTTCTCCCATTGTGACATCACAATGCAGTTTACCCCATTGTGACATCACAATGCAGTTTTCCCTATTGTGACATCACAATGCCATTTCCCCCATTGTGACATCACAATGCCGTTTTCCCCATTGTGACATCACATTGCCCTTTCCCCCATTGTGACATCACAATGCAGTTTACCCCATTGTGACATCACAATGCAGTTTACCCCATTGTGACATCACAAAGCAGTGTACCCCATTGTGACATCACAATGCCCTTTCTCCCATTGTGACATCACAATGCAGTTTACCCCATTGTGACATCACAATGCAGTTTTCCCTATTGTGACATCACAATGCCATTTCCCCCATTGTGACATCACAATGCCCTTTCCACATTGTGACATCACAATGCCATTTCCCCCATTGTGACATCACAATGCAGTTTACCCCATTGTGACATCACAATGCAGTTTACCCCATTGTGACATCACAATGCCCTTTCTCCCATTGTGACATCACAATGCAGTTTACCCCATTGTGACATCACAATGCAGTTTTCCCTATTGTGACGTCACAATGCCATTTCCCCCATTGTGACATCACAATGCCGTTTTCCCCATTGTGACATCACATTGCCCTTTCCCCCATTGTGACATCACAATGCCATTTCCCTTATTGTGACATCACAATACCGTTTTCCCTATTGTGACAACACAATGCCCTTTCCCCAATTGTGACATCACAATGCCATTTCCCCCATTGTGACATCACAATGACTTTTTCCCTATTGTGACATCACAATGCCATTTCCCCCATTGTGACATCACAATGCCCTTTCCACATTGTGACATCACAATGCCATTTCCCCCATTGTGACATCACAATGCAGTTTACCCCATTGTGACATCACAATGCCCTTTCCCCCATTGTGACATCACAATTCCGTTTTCCCCATTGGGACATCACAATGCCGTTTCCCCCATTGTGACATCACAATCCCATTTCCACCATTGTGACATCACAATGCCGCTTCCCCCATTGTGACATCACAATGCAGTTTTCCCCATTGTGACATCGCAATGCCGTTTCCCCCATTGTGACATCACAATGCAGTTTTCCCCATTGTGACATCGTAATGCCCGTTCCCCCATTGTGACATCACAATGCCGTTTTCCCTATTGTGACATCACAATGCCATTTCCTCCATTGTGACATCACAATGCCCATTTCCCATTGTGACATCACAATGCCCTTTCACCCATTGTGACATCACAATGCCATTTCCCACATTGTGACATCACAATGCCTTTTCCCCCATTGTGACATCACAATGCAGTTTTCCCCATTGTGACATCACAATACCCTTTCCCCCATTGTGACATCACAATGCTGTTTTCCGCATTGTGACATCACAATGCCGTTTTCCCCATTGTGACATCACAATGCCCTTTCCCCCATTGTGACATCACAATGCCATTTCCCCCATTGTGACATCACAATGCCGTTTTCCCTATTGTGACATCACAATGCCCTTTCCCCCATTGTGACATCACAATGCCATTTCCCCCATTGTGACATCACAATGCCATTTCCCCCATTGTGACATCACAATGCAGTTTACCCCATTGTGACATCACAATGCCCTTTTCCCCATTGTGACATCACAATGCCGTTTTCCCTATTGTGACATCACAATGCCATTTCCTCCATTGTGACATCACAACGCCCTTTCCACATTGTGACATCACAATGCCATTTCCCCCATTGTGACATCACAATGCAGTTTACCCCATTGTGACATCACAATGCAGTTTACCCCATTGTGACATCACAATGCCCTTTCTCCAATTGTGACATCACAATGCAGTTTACCCCATTGTGAAATCACAATGCAGTTTTCCCTATTGTGACATCACAATGCCATTTCCCCCATTGTGACATCACAATGCCGTTTTCCCCATTGTGACATCACATTGCCCTTTCCCCCATTGTGACATCACAATGCCGTTTTCCCCATTGTGACATCACATTGCCCTTTCCCCCATTGTGACATCACAATGCAGTTTACCCCATTGTGACATCACAATGCAGTTTACCCCATTGTGACATCACAATGCCCTTTCTCCCATTGTGACATCACAATGCAGTTTACCCCATTGTGACATCACAATGCAGTTTTCCCTATTGTGACATCACAATGCCATTTCCCCCATTGTGACATCACAATGCCCTTTCCACATTGTGACATCACAATGCCATTTCCCCCATTGTGACATCACAATGCAGTTTACCCCATTGTGACATCACAATGCAGTTTACCCCATTGTGACATCACAATGCCCTTTCTCCCATTGTGACATCACAATGCAGTTTACCCCATTGTGACATCACAATGCAGTTTTCCCTATTGTGACATCACAATGCCATTTCCCCATTGTGACATCACAATGCCGTTTTCCCCATTGTGACATCACATTGCCCTTTCCCCCATTGTGACATCACAATGCCGTTTCCCCCATTGTGACATCACAATGCAGTTTTCCCCATTGTGACATCGCAATGCCGTTTCCCCCATTGTGACATCACAATGCAGTTTTCCCCATTGTGACATCGTAATGCCCTTTCCCCCATTGTGACATCACAATGCCGTTTTCCCTATTGTGACATCACAATGCCATTTCCTCCATTGTGACATCACAATGCCGTTTCCCCCATTGTGACATCACAATGCAGTTTTCCCCATTGTGACATCGCAATGCCGTTTCCCCCATTGTGACATCACAATGCACTTTCCCCCATTGTGACATCACAATTCCGTTTTCCCCATTGGGACATCACAATGCCGTTTCCCCCATTGTGACATCACAATCCCATTTCCACCATTGTGACATCACAATGCCGTTTCCCCCATTGTGACATCACAATGCAGTTTTCCCCATTGTGACATTGCAATGCCGTTTCCCCCATGGTGACATCACAATGCAGTTTTCCCCATTGTGACATCGCAATGCCCTTTCCCCCATTGTGACATCACAATGCCGTTTTCCCTATTGTGACATCACAATGCCATTTCCTCCATTGTGACATCACAATGCCCATTCCCCATTGTGACATCACAATGCCCTTTCACCCATTGTGACATCACAATGCCATTTCCCACATTGTGACATCACAATGCCTTTTCCCCAATTGTGACATCACAATGCAGTTTTCCCCATTGTGACATCACAATACCCTTTCCCCCATTGTGACATCACAACGCTGTTTTCCGCATTGTGACATCACAATGCCCTCTCCCCCATTGTGACATCACAATGCAGTTTTCCCCATTGTGACATCACAATGCCCTTTCCCCCATTGTGACATCACAATGCAGTTTTCCCCATTGTGACATCACAATGCCCTTTCCCCCATTGTGACATCACAACGCTGTTTTCCGCATTGTGACATCACAATGCCCTTTCCCCCATTGTGACATCACAATGCACTTTCCCCCATTGTGACATCACAATGCTGTTTTCCGCATTGTGACATCACAATGCCCTCTCCCCCATTGTGACATCACAATGCAGTTTTCCCCATTGTGACATCACAATGCGCTTTCCCCCATTGTGACATCACAATGCACTTTCCCCCATTGTGACATAACAATGCCCTTTCCCCCATTGTGACATCACAATGCCGTTTTCCCTATTGTGACATCACAATGCCATTTCCTCCATTGTGACATCACAATGCCCTTTCACCCATTGTGACATCACAATGCCATTTCCCACATTGTGACATCACAATGCCTTTTCCCCCATTGTGACATCACAATGCAGTTTTCCCCATTGTGACATCACAATACCCTTTCCCCCATTGTGACATCACAATGCTGTTTTCCGCATTGTGACATCACAATGCCGTTTTCCCCATTGTGACATCACAATGCCCTTTCCCCCATTGTGACATAACAATGCCATTTCCCCCATTGTGACATCACAATGCCGTTTTCCCTATTGTGACATCACAATGCCCTTTCCCCCATTGTGACAACACAATGCCATTTCCCCCATTGTGACATCACAATGCCATTTCCCCCATTGTGACATCACAATGCAGTTTACCCCATTGTGACATCACAATGCCCTTTTCCCCATTGTGACATCACAATGCCGTTTTCCCTATTGTGACATCACAATGCCATTTCCTCCATTGTGACATCACAATGCCCTTTCCACATTGTGACATCACAATGCCATTTCCCCCATTGTGACATCACAATGCAGTTTACCCCATTGTGACATCACAATGCAGTTTACCCCATTGTGACATCACAATGCCCTTTCTCCCATTGTGACATCACAATGTAGTTTACCCCATTGTGAAATCACAATGCAGTTTTCCCTATTGTGACATCACAATGCCATTTCCCCCATTGTGACATCACAATGCCGTTTTCCCCATTGTGACATCACATTGCCCTTTCCCCCATTGTGACATCACAATGCAGTTTACCCCATTGTGACATCACAATGCAGTTTACCCCATTGTGACATCACAATGCAGTTTACCCCATTGTGACATCACAATGCCCTTTCTCCCATTGTGACATCACAATGCAGTTTACCCCATTGTGACATCACAATGCAGTTTTCCCTATTGTGACATCACAATGCCATTTCCCCCATTGTGACATCACAATGCCCTTTCCACATTGTGACATCACAATGCCATTTCCCCCATTGTGACATCACAATGCAGTTTACCCCATTGTGACATCACAATGCAGTTTACCCCATTGTGACATCACAATGCCCTTTCTCCCATTGTGACATCACAATGCAGTTTACCCCATTGTGACATCACAATGCAGTTTTCCCTATTGTGACATCACAATGCCATTTCCCCATTGTGACATCACAATGCCGTTTTCCCCATTGTGACATCACATTGCCCTTTCCCCCATTGTGACATCACAATGCCGTTTCCCCCATTGTGACATCACAATGCAGTTTTCCCCATTGTGACATCGCAATGCCGTTTCCCCCATTGTGACATCACAATGCAGTTTTCCCCATTGTGACATCGTAATGCCCTTTCCCCCATTGTGACATCACAATGCCGTTTTCCCTATTGTGACATCACAATGCCATTTCCTCCATTGTGACATCACAATGCCCATTCCCCATTGTGACATCACAATGCCATTTCCTCCATTGTGACATCACAATGCCCATTCCCCATTGTGACATCACAATGCCCTTTCACCCATTGTGACATCACAATGCCATTTCCCACATTGTGACATCACAATGCCTTTTCCCCCATTGTGACATCACAATGCAGTTTTCCCCATTGTGACATCACAATACCCTTTCCCCCATTGTGACATCACAATGCTGTTTTCCGCATTGTGACATCACAATGCCGTTTTCCCCATTGTGACATCACAATGCCCTTTCCCCCATTGTGACATCACAATGCCCTTTCCCCCATTGTGACATCACAATGCACTTTCCCCCATTGTGACATCACAATGCTGTTTTCCGCATTGTGACATCACAATGCCCTCTCCCCCATTGTGACATCACAATGCAGTTTTCCCCATTGTGACATCACAATGCGCTTTCCCCCATTGTGACATCACAATGCACTTTCCCCCATTGTGACATCACAATGCCCTTTCCCCCATTGTGACATCACAATGCCCTTTCCCCCATTGTGACATCACAATGCCGTTTCCCCCATTGTGACATCACAATGCAGTTTTCCCCATTGTGACATCACAATGCCTTTTCCCCCATTGTGACATCACAATGCCATTTCCCCCATTGTGACATCACAATGCAGTTTACCCCATTGTGACATCACAATGCCCTTTTCCCCATTGTGACATCACAATGCCGTTTTCCCTATTGTGACATCACAATGCCATTTCCTCCATTGTGACATCACAATGCCCTTTCCACATTGTGACATCACAATGCCATTTCCCCCATTGTGACATCACAATGCAGTTTACCCCATTGTGACATCACAATGCAGTTTACCCCATTGTGACATCACAATGCCCTTTCTCCCATTGTGACATCACAATGCAGTTTTCCCCATTGTGAAATCACAATGCAGTTTTCCCTATTGTGACATCACAATGCCATTTCCCCCATTGTGACATCACAATGCCGTTTTCCCCATTGTGACATCACATTGCCCTTTCCCCCATTGTGACATCACAATGCAGTTTACCCCATTGTGACATCACAATGCAGTTTACCCCATTGTGACATCACAATGCCCTTTCTCCCATTGTGACATCACAATGCAGTTTACCCCATTGTGACATCACAATGCAGTTTTCCCTATTGTGACATCACAATGCCATTTCCCCCATTGTGACATCACAATGCCCTTTCCACATTGTGACATCACAATGCCATTTCCCCCATTGTGACATCACAATGCAGTTTACCCCATTGTGACATCACAATGCAGTTTACCCCATTGTGACATCACAATGCCCTTTCTCCCATTGTGACATCACAATGCAGTTTTCCCTATTGTGACATCACAATGCCATTTCCCCATTGTGACATCACAATGCCGTTTTCCCCATTGTGACATCACATTGCCCTTTCCCCCATTGTGACATCACAATGCCGTTTCCCCCATTGTGACATCACAATGCAGTTTTCCCCATTGTGACATCGCAATGCCGTTTCCCCCATTGTGACATCACAATGCAGTTTTCCCCATTGTGACATCGTAATGCCCTTTCCCCCATTGTGACATCACAATGCCGTTTTCCCTATTGTGACATCACAATGCCATTTCCTTTATTGTGACATCACAATGCCCATTCCCCATTGTGACATCACAATGCCCTTTCACCCATTGTGACATCACAATGCCATTTCCCACATTGTGACATCACATTGCCCTTTCCCCCATTGTGACATCACAATGCAGTTTACCCCATTGTGACATCACAATGCAGTTTACCCCATTGTGACATCACAATGCAGTTTTCCCTATTGTGACATCACAATGCCATTTCCCCCATTGTGACATCACAATGCCGTTTTCCCCATTGTGACATCACATTGCCCTTTCCCCCATTGTGACATCACAATGCAGTTTACCCCATTGTGACATCACAATGCAGTTTACCCCATTGTGACATCACAATGCCCTTTCTCCCATTGTGACATCACAATGCAGTTTACCCCATTGTGACATCACAATGCAGTTTTCAACTATTGTGACATCATAATGCCATTTCCCCCATTGTGACATCACAATGCCCTTTCCACATTGTGACATCACAATGCCATTTCCCCCATTGTGACATCACAATGCAGTTTACCCCATTGTGACATCACAATGCAGTTTACCCCATTGTGACATCACAATGCCCTTTCTCCCATTGTGACATCACAATGCAGTTTACCCCATTGTGACATCACAATGCAGTTTTCCCTATTGTGACATCACAATGCCATTTCCCCCATTGTGACATCACAATGCCCTTTCCCCCATTGTGACATCACAATGCCATTTCCCCCATTGTGACATCACAATGCCGTTTTCCCTATTGTGACATCACAATGCCCTTTCCCCCATTGTGACATCACAATGCCCTTTCCCCCATTGTGACATCACAATGCCATTTCCCCCATTGTGGCATCACAATGCCATTTCCCGCATTGTGACAAAACAATACCATTTCCCCCATTGTGATATCACAATGCCATTTCCCACATTGTGACATCACAATGAACTTTTCCCCATTGTGACATCACAATGCCGTTTTCCCCATTGCGACATCACAATGCCATTTCCCCCATTGTGACATCACAATGCCCTTTCCCCCATTGTGACATCACAATGCCCTTTCCCCCATTGTGACATCACAATGCAGTTTTCCCCATTGTGACATCACAATGCCCTTTCCCCCATTGTGACATCACAACGCTGTTTTCCGCATTGTGACATCACAATGCCCTTTCCCCCATTGTGACATCACAATGCACTTTCCCCCATTGTGACATCACAATGCTGTTTTCCGCATTGTGACATCACAATGCCCTCTCCCCCATTGTGACATCACAATGCAGTTTTCCCCATTGTGACATCACAATGCGCTTTCCCCCATTGTGACATCACAATGCACTTTCCCCCATTGTGACATCACAATGCCCTTTCCCCCATTGTGACATCACAATGCCGTTTTCCCTATTGTGACATCACAATGCCATTTCCTCCATTGTGACATCACAATGCCCTTTCACCCATTGTGACATCACAATGCCATTTCCCACATTGTGACATCACAATGCCTTTTCCCCCATTGTGACATCACAATGCAGTTTTCCCCATTGTGACATCACAATACCCTTTCCCCCATTGTGACATCACAATGCTGTTTTCCGCATTGTGACATCACAATGCCGTTTTCCCCATTGTGACATCACAATGCCCTTTCCCCCATTGTGACATAACAATGCCATTTCCCCCATTGTGACATCACAATGCCGTTTTCCCTATTGTGACATCACAATGCCCTTTCCCCCATTGTGACAACACAATGCCATTTCCCCCATTGTGACATCACAATGCCATTTCCCCCATTGTGACATCACAATGCAGTTTACCCCATTGTGACATCACAATGCCCTTTTCCCCATTGTGACATCACAATGCCGTTTTCCCTATTGTGACATCACAATGCCATTTCCTCCATTGTGACATCACAATGCCCTTTCCACATTGTGACATCACAATGCCATTTCCCCCATTGTGACATCACAATGCAGTTTACCCCATTGTGACATCACAATGCAGTTTACCCCATTGTGACATCACAATGCCCTTTCTCCCATTGTGACATCACAATGTAGTTTACCCCATTGTGAAATCACAATGCAGTTTTCCCTATTGTGACATCACAATGCCATTTCCCCCATTGTGACATCACAATGCCGTTTTCCCCATTGTGACATCACATTGCCCTTTCCCCCATTGTGACATCACAATGCAGTTTACCCCATTGTGACATCACAATGCAGTTTACCCCATTGTGACATCACAATGCAGTTTACCCCATTGTGACATCACAATGCCCTTTCTCCCATTGTGACATCACAATGCAGTTTACCCCATTGTGACATCACAATGCAGTTTTCCCTATTGTGACATCACAATGCCATTTCCCCCATTGTGACATCACAATGCCCTTTCCACATTGTGACATCACAATGCCATTTCCCCCATTGTGACATCACAATGCAGTTTACCCCATTGTGACATCACAATGCAGTTTACCCCATTGTGACATCACAATGCCCTTTCTCCCATTGTGACATCACAATGCAGTTTACCCCATTGTGACATCACAATGCAGTTTTCCCTATTGTGACATCACAATGCCATTTCCCCATTGTGACATCACAATGCCGTTTTCCCCATTGTGACATCACATTGCCCTTTCCCCCATTGTGACATCACAATGCCGTTTCCCCCATTGTGACATCACAATGCAGTTTTCCCCATTGTGACATCGCAATGCCGTTTCCCCCATTGTGACATCACAATGCAGTTTTCCCCATTGTGACATCGTAATGCCCTTTCCCCCATTGTGACATCACAATGCCGTTTTCCCTATTGTGACATCACAATGCCATTTCCTCCATTGTGACATCACAATGCCCATTCCCCATTGTGACATCACAATGCCATTTCCTCCATTGTGACATCACAATGCCCATTCCCCATTGTGACATCACAATGCCCTTTCACCCATTGTGACATCACAATGCCATTTCCCACATTGTGACATCACAATGCCTTTTCCCCCATTGTGACATCACAATGCAGTTTTCCCCATTGTGACATCACAATACCCTTTCCCCCATTGTGACATCACAATGCTGTTTTCCGCATTGTGACATCACAATGCCGTTTTCCCCATTGTGACATCACAATGCCCTTTCCCCCATTGTGACATCACAATGCCCTTTCCCCCATTGTGACATCACAATGCACTTTCCCCCATTGTGACATCACAATGCTGTTTTCCGCATTGTGACATCACAATGCCCTCTCCCCCATTGTGACATCACAATGCAGTTTTCCCCATTGTGACATCACAATGCGCTTTCCCCCATTGTGACATCACAATGCACTTTCCCCCATTGTGACATCACAATGCCCTTTCCCCCATTGTGACATCACAATGCCCTTTCCCCCATTGTGACATCACAATGCCGTTTCCCCCATTGTGACATCACAATGCAGTTTTCCCCATTGTGACATCACAATGCCTTTTCCCCCATTGTGACATCACAATGCCATTTCCCCCATTGTGACATCACAATGCAGTTTACCCCATTGTGACATCACAATGCGCTTTTCCCCATTGTGACATCACAATGCCGTTTTCCCTATTGTGACATCACAATGCCATTTCCTCCATTGTGACATCACAATGCCCTTTCCACATTGTGACATCACAATGCCATTTCCCCCATTGTGACATCACAATGCAGTTTACCCCATTGTGACATCACAATGCAGTTTACCCCATTGTGACATCACAATGCCCTTTCTCCCATTGTGACATCACAATGCAGTTTTCCCCATTGTGAAATCACAATGCAGTTTTCCCTATTGTGACATCACAATGCCATTTCCCCCATTGTGACATCACAATGCCGTTTTCCCCATTGTGACATCACATTGCCCTTTCCCCCATTGTGACATCACAATGCAGTTTACCCCATTGTGACATCACAATGCAGTTTACCCCATTGTGACATCACAATGCCCTTTCTCCCATTGTGACATCACAATGCAGTTTACCCCATTGTGACATCACAATGCAGTTTTCCCTATTGTGACATCACAATGCCATTTCCCCCATTGTGACATCACAATGCCCTTTCCACATTGTGACATCACAATGCCATTTCCCCCATTGTGACATCACAATGCAGTTTACCCCATTGTGACATCACAATGCAGTTTACCCCATTGTGACATCACAATGCCCTTTCTCCCATTGTGACATCACAATGCAGTTTTCCCTATTGTGACATCACAATGCCATTTCCCCATTGTGACATCACAATGCCGTTTTCCCCATTGTGACATCACATTGCCCTTTCCCCCATTGTGACATCACAATGCCGTTTCCCCCATTGTGACATCACAATGCAGTTTTCCCCATTGTGACATCGCAATGCCGTTTCCCCCATTGTGACATCACAATGCAGTTTTCCCCATTGTGACATCGTAATGCCCTTTCCCCCATTGTGACATCACAATGCCGTTTTCCCTATTGTGACATCACAATGCCATTTCCTCCATTGTGACATCACAATGCCCATTCCCCATTGTGACATCACAATGCCCTTTCACCCATTGTGACATCACAATGCCATTTCCCACATTGTGACATCACATTGCCCTTTCCCCCATTGTGACATCACAATGCAGTTTACCCCATTGTGACATCACAATGCAGTTTACCCCATTGTGACATCACAATGCAGTTTTCCCTATTGTGACATCACAATGCCATTTCCCCCATTGTGACATCACAATGCCGTTTTCCCCATTGTGACATCACATTGCCCTTTCCCCCATTGTGACATCACAATGCAGTTTACCCCATTGTGACATCACAATGCAGTTTACCCCATTGTGACATCACAATGCCCTTTCTCCCATTGTGACATCACAATGCAGTTTACCCCATTGTGACATCACAATGCAGTTTTCAACTATTGTGACATCATAATGCCATTTCCCCCATTGTGACATCACAATGCCCTTTCCACATTGTGACATCACAATGCCATTTCCCCCATTGTGACATCACAATGCAGTTTACCCCATTGTGACATCACAATGCAGTTTACCCCATTGTGACATCACAATGCCCTTTCTCCCATTGTGACATCACAATGCAGTTTACCCCATTGTGACATCACAATGCAGTTTTCCCTATTGTGACATCACAATGCCATTTCCCCCATTGTGACATCACAATGCCCTTTCCCCCATTGTGACATCACAATGCCATTTCCCCCATTGTGACATCACAATGCCGTTTTCCCTATTGTGACATCACAATGCCCTTTCCCCCATTGTGACATCACAATGCCCTTTCCCCCATTGTGACATCACAATGCCATTTCCCCCATTGTGGCATCACAATGCCATTTCCCGCATTGTGACAAAACAATACCATTTCCCCCATTGTGATATCACAATGCCATTTCCCACATTGTGACATCACAATGAACTTTTCCCCATTGTGACATCACAATGCCGTTTTCCCCATTGCGACATCACAATGCCATTTCCCCCATTGTGACATCACAATGCCCTTTCCCCCATTGTGACATCACAATGCCATTTCCCCCATTGTGACATCACAATGCCGTTCTCCCCATTAAGACATCACAATGCCCTTTCCCCCATTGTGACATCAAAATGCCCTTTCCCCCATTGTGACATCACAGTGCCGTTTTCCGCATTGTGACATCACAATGCCCTTTCCCCCATTGGGACATCACAATGCTGTTTCCCCGATTGTGACATCACAATGCCATTTCCCACATTGTAACATCACAATGCCCTTTCCCCCATTGTGACATCACAATGCCATTTCCCCCACTGTGACATCACAATGCAGTTTACCACATTGTGACATCACAATGCCCTTTCCCCCATTGTGACATCACAATGCCATTTCCCCCATTGTGACATCACAATGCCATTTTCCCCATTGTGACATATCATTGCCCTTTCCCCCATTGTGACATCACTATGCCATTTCCCCCATTGTGACATCACAATGCCGTTTTCCCTATTGTGAATTCACAATGCCCTTTCCCCCATTGTGACATCACAATGCCCTTTCCCCCATTGTGACATCACAATGCCATTTCCCCCATTGTGACATCACAATGCCGTTCTCCCCATTGTGACATCACAATGCCATTTCCCCCATTGTGACATCACAATGCCCTTTCCCCCATTGTGACATCACAATGCCATTTCCCCCATTGTGACATCAAAATGCCGTTTTCCGCATTGTGACATCACAATGCAGTTTACCCCATTGTGACATCAAAATGCCGTTTTCCGCATTGTGACATCACAATGCAGTTTACCCCAGTGTGACATCAAAATGCCCTTTCCCCCATTGTGACATCACAATGCCGTTTTCCGCATTATGACATCACAATGCCCTTTCCCCCATTGGGACATCACAATGCCGTTTCCCCGATTGTGACATCACAATGCCATTTCCCACATTGTAACATCACAATGCCCTTTCCCCCATTGTGACATCACAATGCCCTTTCCCCCATTGTGACATCACAATGCACTTTCCCTCATTGTGACATCACAATGCCCTTTCCCCCATTGTGACATCACAATGCCATTTCCCCCATTGTGACATCACAATGCCATTTTCCCCATTGTGACATATCATTGCCCTTTCCCCCATTGTGACATCACTATGCCATTTCCCCCATTGTGACATCACTATGCCATTTCCCCCATTGTGACATCACAATGCCGTTTTCCCTATTGTGGCATCACAATGCCCTTTCCCCCATTGTGACATCACAATGCCATTTCCCCCATTGTGACATCACAATGCCATTTCCCCCATTGTGACATCACAATGCAGTTTACCCCATTGTGACATCACAATGCAGTTTACCCCATTGTGACATCACAATGCCGTTTTCCCTATTGTGACATCACAATGCCATTTCCTCCATTGTGACATCACAATTCCCTTTCCACATTGTGACATCACAATGCCATTTCCCCCATTGTGACATCACAATGCCCTTTCCCCCATTGTGACATCACAATGCCCTTTCCCCCATTGTGACATCACAATGCCGTTTTCCCCATTGGGACATCACAATGCCGTTTCCCCCATTGTGACATCACAATGCCCTTTCCACCATTGTGACATCACAATGCCATTTCACCCATTGTGACATCACAATGCCATTTCCCACATTGTGACATCACAATGCCATTTCCCCCATTGTGACATCACAATGCCATTTCCCCCATTGTGACATCACAATGCCATTTCCCCCATTGTGACATCAAAATGCCGTTTTCCGCATTGTGACATCACAATGCAGTTTACCCCATTGTGGCATCAAAATGCCGTTTTCCGCATTGTGACATCACAATGCAGTTTACCCCAGTGTGACATCAAAATGCCCTTTCCCCCATTGTGACATCACAATGCCGTTTTCCGCATTGTGACATCACAATGCCCTTTCCCCCATTGGGACATCACAATGCCGTTTCCCCGATTGTGACATCACAATGCCATTTCCCACATTGTAACATCACAATGCCCTTTCCCCCATTGTGACATCACAATGCCCTTTCCCCCATTGTGACATCACAATGCACTTTCCCTCATTGTGACATCACAATGCCCTTTCCCCCATTGTGACATCACAATGCCATTTCCCCCATTGTGACATCACAATGCCATTTTCCCCATTGTGACATATCATTGCCCTTTCCCCCATTGTGACATCACTATGCCATTTCCCCCATTGTGACATCACAATGCCGTTTTCCCTATTGTGGCATCACAATGCCCTTTCCCCCATTGTGACATCACAATGCCATTTCCCCCATTGTGACATCACAATGCCATTTCCCCCATTGTGACATCACAATGCAGTTTACCCCATTGTGACATCACAATGCAGTTTACCCCATTGTGACATCACAATGCACTTTACCCCATTGTGACATCACAATGCCCTTTTCCCCATTGTGAAATCACAATGCCGTTTTCCCTATTGTGACATCACAATGCCATTTCCTCCATTGTGACATCACAATTCCCTTTCCACATTGTGACATCACAATGCCATTTCCCCCATTGTGACATCACAATGCCCTTTCCCCCATTGTGACATCACAAGGCCCTTTCCCCCATTGTGACATCACAATGCCGTTTTCCCCATTGGGACATCACAATGCCGTTTCCCCCATTGTGACATCACAATGCCCTTTCCACCATTGTGACATCACAATGCCATTTCACCCATTGTGACATCACAATGCCATTTCCCACATTGTGACATCACAATGCCATTTCCCCCATTGTGACATCACAATGCCATTTCCCCCATTGTGACATCACAATGCCATTTCCCCCATTGTTACATCACAATGCCGTTTTTTGCATTGTGACATCACAATGCCCTTTCCCTCATTCTGACATCACAATGCAGTTTTCCCCATTGTGACATCGCAATGCCCTTTCCCCCATTGTGACATCACAATGCCGTTTTCCCCATTGTGACATCACAATGCCCTTTCCCCCATTGTGACATCACAATGCCATTTCCCCCATTGTGACATCACAATGCCGTTTTCCCTATTGTGACATCACAATGCCCTTTCCCCCATTGTGACATCACAATGCCATTTCCCCCATTGTGACATCACAATGCCATTTCCCCCATTGTGACATCACAATGCCATTTCCCCCATTGTGACATCACAATGCCATTTCCCCCATTGTGACATCACAATGCAGTTTACCCCATTGTGACATCACAATGCCCTTTTCCCCATTGTGACATCACAATGCCGTTTTCCCTATTGTGACATCACAATGCCATTTCCTCCATTGTGACATCACAATGCCCTTTCCACATTGTGACATCACAATGCCATTTCCCCCATTGTGACATCACAATGCAGTTTACCCCATTGTGACATCACAATGCCCTTTCTCCCATTGTGACATCACAATGCAGTTTACCCCATTGTGACATCACAATGCAGTTTTCCCTATTGTGACATCACAATGCCATTTCCCCCATTGTGACATCACAATGCCGTTTTCCCCATTGTGACATCACATTGCCCTTTCCCCCATTGTGACATCACAATGCAGTTTACCCCATTGTGACATCACAATGCAGTTTACCCCATTGTGACATCACAAAGCAGTGTACCCCATTGTGACATCACAATGCCCTTTCTCCCATTGTGACATCATAATGCAGTTTACCCCATTGTGACATCACAATGCAGTTTTCCCTATTGTGACATCACAATGCCATTTCCCCCATTGTGACATCACAATGCCCTTTCCACATTGTGACATCACAATGCAGTTTACCCCATTGTGACATCACAATGCAGTTTACCCCATTGTGACATCACAATGCCCTTTCTCCCATTGTGACATCACAATGCAGTTTACCCCATTGTGACATCACAATGCAGTTTTCCCTATTGTGACGTCACAATGCCATTTCCCCCATTGTGACATCACAATGCCGTTTTCCCCATTGTGACATCACATTGCCCTTTCCCCCATTGTGACATCACAATGCCATTTCCCTTATTGTGACATCACAATACCGTTTTCCCTATTGTGACAACACAATGCCCTTTCCCCAATTGTGACATCACAATGCCATTTCCCCCATTGTGACATCACAATGACTTTTTCCCTATTGTGACATCACAATGCCATTTCCCCCATTGTGACATCACAATGCCCTTTCCACATTGTGACATCACAATGCCATTTCCCCCATTGTGACATCACAATGCAGTTTACCCCATTGTGACATCACAATGCCCTTTCCCCCATTGTGACATCACAATTCCGTTTTCCCCATTGGGACATCACAATGCCGTTTCCCCCATTGTGACATCACAATCCCATTTCCACCATTGTGACATCACAATGCCGCTTCCCCCATTGTGACATCACAATGCAGTTTTCCCCATTGTGACATCGCAATGCCGTTTCCCCCATTGTGACATCACAATGCAGTTTTCCCCATTGTGACATCGTAATGCCCTTTCCCCCATTGTGACATCACAATGCCGTTTTCCCTATTGTGACATCACAATGCCATTTCCTCCATTGTGACATCACAATGCCCATTTCCCATTGTGACATCACAATGCCCTTTCACCCATTGTGACATCACAATGCCATTTCCCACATTGTGACATCACAATGCCTTTTCCCCCATTGTGACATCACAATGCAGTTTTCCCCATTGTGACATCACAATACCCTTTCCCCCATTGTGACATCACAATGCTGTTTTCCGCATTGTGACATCACAATGCCGTTTTCCCCATTGTGACATCACAATGCCCTTTCCCCCATTGTGACATCACAATGCCATTTCCCCCATTGTGACATCACAATGCCGTTTTCCCTATTGTGACATCACAATGCCCTTTCCCCCATTGTGACATCACAATGCCATTTCCCCCATTGTGACATCACAATGCCATTTCCCCCATTGTGACATCACAATGCAGTTTACCCCATTGTGACATCACAATGCCCTTTTCCCCATTGTGACATCACAATGCCGTTTTCCCTATTGTGACATCACAATGCCATTTCCTCCATTGTGACATCACAACGCCCTTTCCAAATTGTGACATCACAATGCCATTTCCCCCATTGTGACATCACAATGCAGTTTACCCCATTGTGACATCACAATGCAGTTTACCCCATTGTGACATCACAATGCCCTTTCTCCAATTGTGACATCACAATGCAGTTTACCCCATTGTGAAATCACAATGCAGTTTTCCCTATTGTGACATCACAATGCCATTTCCCCCATTGTGACATCACAATGCCGTTTTCCCCATTGTGACATCACATTGCCCTTTCCCCCATTGTGACATCACAATGCAGTTTACCCCATTGTGACATCACAATGCAGTTTACCCCATTGTGACATCACAATGCCCTTTCTCCCATTGTGACATCACAATGCAGTTTACCCCATTGTGACATCACAATGCAGTTTTCCCTATTGTGACATCAAATGCCATTTCCCCCATTGTGACATCACAATGCAGTTTACCCCATTGTGACATCACAATGCAGTTTACCCCATTGTGACATCACAATGCCCTTTCTCCCATTGTGACATCACAATGCAGTTTACCCCATTGTGACATCACAATGCAGTTTTCCCTATTGTGACATCACAATGCCATTTCCCCATTGTGACATCACAATGCCGTTTTCCCCATTGTGACATCACATTGCCCTTTCCCCCATTGTGACATCACAATGCCGTTTCCCCCATTGTGACATCACAATGCAGTTTTCCCCATTGTGACATCGCAATGCCGTTTCCCCCATTGTGACATCACAATGCACTTTCCCCCATTGTGACATCACAATTCCGTTTTCCCCATTGGGACATCACAATGCCGTTTCCCCCATTGTGACATCACAATCCCATTTCCACCATTGTGACATCACAATGCCGTTTCCCCCATTGTGACATCACAATGCAGTTTTCCCCATTGTGACATTGCAATGCCGTTTCCCCCATGGTGACATCACAATGAAGTTTTCCCCATTGTGACATCGCAATGCCCTTTCCCCCATTGTGACATCACAATGCCGTTTTCCCTATTGTGACATCACAATGCCATTTCCTCCATTGTGACATCACAATGCCCATTCCCCATTGTGACATCACAATGCCCTTTCACCCATTGTGACATCACAATGCCATTTCCCACATTGTGACATCACAATGCCTTTTCCCCAATTGTGACATCACAATGCAGTTTTCCCCATTGTGACATCACAATACCCTTTCCCCCATTGTGACATCACAACGCTGTTTTCCGCATTGTGACATCACAATGCCCTCTCCCCCATTGTGACATCACAATGCAGTTTTCCCCATTGTGACATCACAATGCCCTTTCCCCCATTGTGACATCACAATGCAGTTTTCCCCATTGTGACATCACAATGCCCTTTCCCCCATTGTGACATCACAACGCTGTTTTCCGCATTGTGACATCACAATGCCCTTTCCCCCATTGTGACATCACAATGCACTTTCCCCCATTGTGACATCACAATGCTGTTTTCCGCATTGTGACATCACAATGCCCTCTCCCCCATTGTGACATCACAATGCAGTTTTCCCCATTGTGACATCACAATGCGCTTTCCCCCATTGTGACATCACAATGCACTTTCCCCCATTGTGACATCACAATGCCCTTTCCCCCATTGTGACATCACAATGCCGTTTTCCCTATTGTGACATCACAATGCCATTTCCTCCATTGTGACATCACAATGCCCTTTCACCCATTGTGACATCACAATGCCATTTCCCACATTGTGACATCACAATGCCTTTTCCCCCATTGTGACATCACAATGCAGTTTTCCCCATTGTGACATCACAATACCCTTTCCCCCATTGTGACATCACAATGCTGTTTTCCGCATTGTGACATCACAATGCCGTTTTCCCCATTGTGACATCACAATGCCCTTTCCCCCATTGTGACATAACAATGCCATTTCCCCCATTGTGACATCACAATGCCGTTTTCCCTATTGTGACATCACAATGCCCTTTCCCCCATTGTGACAACACAATGCCATTTCCCCCATTGTGACATCACAATGCCATTTCCCCCATTGTGACATCACAATGCAGTTTACCCCATTGTGACATCACAATGCCCTTTTCCCCATTGTGACATCACAATGCCGTTTTCCCTATTGTGACATCACAATGCCATTTCCCCCATTGTGACATCACAATGCCGTTTTCCCCATTGTGACATCACATTGCCCTTTCCCCCATTGTGACATCACAATGCAGTTTACCCCATTGTGACATCACAATGCAGTTTACCCCATTGTGACATCACAATGCCCTTTCTCCCATTGTGACATCACAATGCAGTTTACCCCATTGTGACATCACAATGCAGTTTTCCCTATTGTGACATCAAATGCCATTTCCCCCATTGTGACATCACAATGCAGTTTACCCCATTGTGACATCACAATGCAGTTTACCCCATTGTGACATCACAATGCCCTTTCTCCCATTGTGACATCACAATGCAGTTTACCCCATTGTGACATCACAATGCAGTTTTCCCTATTGTGACATCACAATGCCATTTCCCCATTGTGACATCACAATGCCGTTTTCCCCATTGTGACATCACATTGCCCTTTCCCCCATTGTGACATCACAATGCCGTTTCCCCCATTGTGACATCACAATGCAGTTTTCCCCATTGTGACATCGCAATGCCGTTTCCCCCATTGTGACATCACAATGCACTTTCCCCCATTGTGACATCACAATTCCGTTTTCCCCATTGGGACATCACAATGCCGTTTCCCCCATTGTGACATCACAATCCCATTTCCACCATTGTGACATCACAATGCCGTTTCCCCCATTGTGACATCACAATGCAGTTTTCCCCATTGTGACATTGCAATGCCGTTTCCCCCATGGTGACATCACAATGAAGTTTTCCCCATTGTGACATCGCAATGCCCTTTCCCCCATTGTGACATCACAATGCCGTTTTCCCTATTGTGACATCACAATGCCATTTCCTCCATTGTGACATCACAATGCCCATTCCCCATTGTGACATCACAATGCCCTTTCACCCATTGTGACATCACAATGCCATTTCCCACATTGTGACATCACAATGCCTTTTCCCCAATTGTGACATCACAATGCAGTTTTCCCCATTGTGACATCACAATACCCTTTCCCCCATTGTGACATCACAACGCTGTTTTCCGCATTGTGACATCACAATGCCCTCTCCCCCATTGTGACATCACAATGCAGTTTTCCCCATTGTGACATCACAATGCCCTTTCCCCCATTGTGACATCACAATGCAGTTTTCCCCATTGTGACATCACAATGCCCTTTCCCCCATTGTGACATCACAACGCTGTTTTCCGCATTGTGACATCACAATGCCCTTTCCCCCATTGTGACATCACAATGCACTTTCCCCCATTGTGACATCACAATGCTGTTTTCCGCATTGTGACATCACAATGCCCTCTCCCCCATTGTGACATCACAATGCAGTTTTCCCCATTGTGACATCACAATGCGCTTTCCCCCATTGTGACATCACAATGCACTTTCCCCCATTGTGACATCACAATGCCCTTTCCCCCATTGTGACATCACAATGCCGTTTTCCCTATTGTGACATCACAATGCCATTTCCTCCATTGTGACATCACAATGCCCTTTCACCCATTGTGACATCACAATGCCATTTCCCACATTGTGACATCACAATGCCTTTTCCCCCATTGTGACATCACAATGCAGTTTTCCCCATTGTGACATCACAATACCCTTTCCCCCATTGTGACATCACAATGCTGTTTTCCGCATTGTGACATCACAATGCCGTTTTCCCCATTGTGACATCACAATGCCCTTTCCCCCATTGTGACATAACAATGCCATTTCCCCCATTGTGACATCACAATGCCGTTTTCCCTATTGTGACATCACAATGCCCTTTCCCCCATTGTGACAACACAATGCCATTTCCCCCATTGTGACATCACAATGCCATTTCCCCCATTGTGACATCACAATGCAGTTTACCCCATTGTGACATCACAATGCCCTTTTCCCCATTGTGACATCACAATGCCGTTTTCCCTATTGTGACATCACAATGCCATTTCCTCCATTGTGACATCACAATGTCCTTTCCACATTGTGACATCACAATGCCATTTCCCCCATTGTGACATCACAATGCAGTTTACCCCATTGTGACATCACAATGCAGTTTACCCCATTGTGACATCACAATGCCCTTTCTCCCATTGTGACATCACAATGTAGTTTACCCCATTGTGAAATCACAATGCAGTTTTCCCTATTGTGACATCACAATGCCATTTCCCCCATTGTGACATCACAATGCCGCTTTCACCATTGTGACATCACATTGCCCTTTCCCCCATTGTGACATCACAATGCAGTTTACCCCATTGTGACATCACAATGCAGTTTACCCCATTGTGACATCACAATGCCCTTTCTCCCATTGTGACATCACAATGCAGTTTACCCCATTGTGACATCACAATGCAGTTTTCCCTATTGTGACATCACAATGCCATTTCCCCCATTGTGACATCACAATGCCCTTTCCACATTGTGACATCACAATGCCATTTCCCCCATTGTGACATCACAATGCAGTTTACCCCATTGTGACATCACAATGCAGTTTACCCCATTGTGACATCACAATGCCCTTTCTCCCATTGTGACATCACAATGCAGTTTACCCCATTGTGACATCACAATGCAGTTTTCCCTATTGTGACATCACAATGCCATTTCCCCATTGTGACATCACAATGCCGTTTTCCCCATTGTGACATCACATTGCCCTTTCCCCATTGTGACATCACAATGCCGTTTCCCCCATTGTGACATCACAATGCAGTTTTCCCCATTGTGACATCGCAATGCCGTTTCCCCCATTGTGACATCACAATGCAGTTTTCCCCATTGTGACATCGTAATGCCCTTTCCCCCATTGTGACATCACAATGCCGTTTTCCCTATTGTGACATCACAATGCCATTTCCTCCATTGTGACATCACAATGCCCATTCCCCATTGTGACATCACAATGCCCTTTCACCCATTGTGACATCACAATGCCATTTCCCACATTGTGACATCACAATGCCTTTTCCCCAATTGTGACATCACAATGCAGTTTTCCCCATTGTGACATCACAATACCCTTTCCCCCATTGTGACATCACAATGCTGTTTTCCGCATTGTGACATCACAATGCCCTCTCCCCCATTGTGACATCACAATGCAGTTTTCCCCATTGTGACATCACAATGCCCTTTCCCCCATTGTGACATCACAATGCAGTTTTCCCCATTGTGACATCACAATGCCCTTTCCCCCATTGTGACATCACAACGCTGTTTTCCGCATTGTGACATCACAATGCCCTTTCCCCTATTGTGACATCACAATGCACTTTCCCCCATTGTGACATCACAATGCAGTTTTCCCCATTGTGACATCACAATGCCATTTCCTCCATTGTGACATCACAATGCCCATTCCCCATTGTGACATCACAATGCCCTTTCACCCATTGTGACATCACAATGCCATTTCCCACATTGTGACATCACAATGCCTTTTCCCCCATTGTGACATCACAATGCAGTTTTCCCCATTGTGACATCACAATACCCTTTCCCCCATTGTGACATCACAATGCTGTTTTCCGCATTGTGACATCACAATGCCCTCTCCCCCATTGTGACATCACAATGCAGTTTTCCCCATTGTGACATCACAATGCGCTTTCCCCCATTGTGACATCACAATGCACTTTCCCCCATTGTGACATCACAATGCCCTTTCCCCCATTGTGACATCACAATGACGTTTCCCCCATTGTGACATCACAATGCAGTTTTCCCCATTGTGACATCGTAATGCCCTTTCCCCCATTGTGACATCACAATGCCGTTTTCCCTATTGTGACATCACAATGCCATTTCCTCCATTGTGACATCACAATGCCCATTTCCCATTGTGACATCACAATGCCCTTTCACCCATTGTGACATCACAATGCCATTTCCCACATTGTGACATCACAATGCCTTTTCCCCCATTGTGACATCACAATGCAGTTTTCCCCATTGTGACATCACAATACCCTTTCCCCCATTGTGACATCACAATGCTGTTTTCCGCATTGTGACATCACAATGCCGTTTTCCCCATTGTGACATCACAATGCCCTTTCCCCCATTGTGACATCACAATGCCATTTCCCCCATTGTGACATCACAATGCCGTTTTCCCTATTGTGACATCACAATGCCCTTTCCCCCATTGTGACATCACAATGCCATTTCCCCCATTGTGACATCACAATGCCATTTCCCCCATTGTGACATCACAATGCAGTTTACCCCATTGTGACATCACAATGCCCTTTTCCCCATTGTGACATCACAATGCCGTTTTCCCTATTGTGACATCACAATGCCATTTCCTCCATTGTGACATCACAACGCCCTTTCCACATTGTGACATCACAATGCCATTTCCCCCATTGTGACATCACAATGCAGTTTACCCCATTGTGACATCACAATGCAGTTTACCCCATTGTGACATCACAATGCCCTTTCTCCAATTGTGACATCACAATGCAGTTTACCCCATTGTGAAATCACAATGCAGTTTTCCCTATTGTGACATCACAATGCCATTTCCCCCATTGTGACATCACAATGCCGTTTTCCCCATTGTGACATCACATTGCCCTTTCCCCCATTGTGACATCACAATGCAGTTTACCCCATTGTGACATCACAATGCAGTTTACCCCATTGTGACATCACAATGCCCTTTCTCCCATTGTGACATCACAATGCAGTTTACCCCATTGTGACATCACAATGCAGTTTTCCCTATTGTGACATCAAATGCCATTTCCCCCATTGTGACATCACAATGCAGTTTACCCCATTGTGACATCACAATGCAGTTTACCCCATTGTGACATCACAATGCCCTTTCTCCCATTGTGACATCACAATGCAGTTTACCCCATTGTGACATCACAATGCAGTTTTCCCTATTGTGACATCACAATGCCATTTCCCCATTGTGACATCACAATGCCGTTTTCCCCATTGTGACATCACATTGCCCTTTCCCCCATTGTGACATCACAATGCCGTTTCCCCCATTGTGACATCACAATGCAGTTTTCCCCATTGTGACATCGCAATGCCGTTTCCCCCATTGTGACATCACAATGCACTTTCCCCCATTGTGACATCACAATTCCGTTTTCCCCATTGGGACATCACAATGCCGTTTCCCCCATTGTGACATCACAATCCCATTTCCACCATTGTGACATCACAATGCCGTTTCCCCCATTGTGACATCACAATGCAGTTTTCCCCATTGTGACATTGCAATGCCGTTTCCCCCATGGTGACATCACAATGAAGTTTTCCCCATTGTGACATCGCAATGCCCTTTCCCCCATTGTGACATCACAATGCCGTTTTCCCTATTGTGACATCACAATGCCGTTTTCCCTATTGTGACATCACAATGCCATTTCCTCCATTGTGACATCACAATGCCCATTCCCCATTGTGACATCACAATGCCCTTTCACCCATTGTGACATCACAATGCCATTTCCCACATTGTGACATCACAATGCCTTTTCCCCAATTGTGACATCACAATGCAGTTTTCCCCATTGTGACATCACAATACCCTTTCCCCCATTGTGACATCACAACGCTGTTTTCCGCATTGTGACATCACAATGCCCTCTCCCCCATTGTGACATCACAATGCAGTTTTCCCCATTGTGACATCACAATGCCCTTTCCCCCATTGTGACATCACAATGCAGTTTTCCCCATTGTGACATCACAATGCCCTTTCCCCCATTGTGACATCACAACGCTGTTTTTCGCATTGTGACATCACAATGCCCTTTCCCCCATTGTGACATCACAATGCACTTTCCCCCATTGTGACATCACAATGCTGTTTTCCGCATTGTGACATCACAATGCCCTCTCCCCCATTGTGACATCACAATGCAGTTTTCCCCATTGTGACATCACAATGCGCTTTCCCCCATTGTGACATCACAATGCACTTTCCCCCATTGTGACATCACAATGCCCTTTC
>NW_027102437.1:0-55142 GCF_035609145.1 Eleutherodactylus coqui
TTTCCCCCATTGTGACATCACAATGCTGTTTTTCCCATTGTGACATCACAATTCCATTTCCCCCATTGTGATGTCACAATGCCGTTTTCCCCATTGTGACATCACAATGCCCTTTCCCCCATTGTGACATCACAATGCCATTTCCCCCATTGTGACATCACAATGCCATTTCCCCCATTGTGACATCACAATGCCGTTTTCTGCATTGTGACATCACAATGCCCTTTCCCCCATTCTGACATCACAATGCAGTTTTCCCCATTGTGACATCGCAATGCCCTTTCCCCCATTGTGACATCACAATGCCATTTTCCCCATTGTGACATCACAATGCCCTTTCCCCCATTGTGACATCACAATGCCATTTCCCCCATTGTGATATCACAATGTCGTTTTCCCTATTGTGACATCACAAAGCCCTTTCCCCCATTGTGACATCACAATGCCCTTTCCCCCATTGTGACATCACAATGCCGTTTCCCCCATTGTGACATCACAATGCAGTTTCCCCCATTGTGACATCACAATGCCATTTCCCCCATTGTGACATCACAATGCCATTTCCCCCATTGTGACATCACAATGCCGTTTCCCCCATTGTGACATCACAATGCAGTTTACCACATTGTGACATCACAATGCCCTTTCCCCCATTGTGACATCGCAATGCCGTTTCCTCCATTGTGACATCACAATGCCATTTCCTCCATTGTGACATCACAATGCCCTTTCCCCATTGTGATATCACAATGCCGTTTCCCCCATTGTGACATCACAATCCTGTTTCCTCCATTGTGACATCACAATGCCATTTCCTCCATTGTGACATCACAATGCCCTTTCCCCATTGTGACATCACAATGCCATTTCCCCCATTGTGACATCACAATGCCATTTCCCCCATTGTGACATCACAATGCAGTTAACCACATTGTAAAATCAGAATGCCCTTTCCCCCATTGTGACATCACAATCCTGTTTCCCTATTGTGACATCACAATGCCATTTCCCACATTGTGACATCACAATGCCTTTTCCCCCATTGTGACATCACAATGCAGTTTTCCCCATTGTGACATCACAATGCAGTTTCCCCCATTGTGACATCACAATGCCGTTTTCCGCATTGTGACATCACAATGCCCTTTCCCCCATTGTGACATCACAATGCAGTTTACCCCATTGTGACTTCACAATGCCCTTTCCCCCATTGTGACATCACAATGCCATTTCCCCCATTGTGACATCACAATGCCATTTCCCCCATTGTGACATCACAATGCCATTTCCCCCATTGTGACATCACAATGCCATTTCCCCCATTGTGACATCACAATGCCGTTTCCCCCATTGTGACATCACAATGCAGTTTACCACATTGTGACATCACAATGCCCTTTCCCCCATTGTGACATCGCAATGCCGTTTCCTCCATTGTGACATCACAATGCCATTTCCTCCATTGTGACATCACAATGCCCTTTCCCCATTGTGATATCACAATGCCGTTTCCCCCATTGTGACATCACAATGCTGTTTTTCCCATTGTGACATCACAATTGCATTTCCCCCATTGTGACATTGCAATGCCGTTTTCCCCATTGTGACATCACAATGCCCTTTCCCCCATTGTGACATCACAATGCAGTTTTCCCCATTGTGACATCGCAATGCCCTTTCCCCCATTGTGACATCACAATGCCGTTTTCCACATTGTGACATCACAATGCCCTTTCCCCCATTGTGACATCACAATGCCATTTCCCCCATTGTGACATTACAATGCCGTTTTCCCTATTGTGACATCACAATGCTCTTTCCCCCATTGTGACATCACAATGCCATTTCACCCATTGTGACATCACAATGCCATTTCCCCCATTGTGACATCACAATGCCATTTCCCCCATTGTGATATCACAATGCCATTTCCCCCATTGTGACATCACAATGCCATTTCCCCCATTGTGACATCACAATGCCGTTTTCTGCATTGTGACATCACAATGCCCTTTCCCCCATTCTGACATCACAATGCAGTTTTCCCCATTGTGACATCGCAATGCCCTTTCCCCCATTGTGACATCACAATGCCATTTTCCCCATTGTGACATCACAATGCCCTTTCCCCCATTGTGACATCACAATGCCATTTCCCCCATTGTGATATCACAATGCCGTTTTCCCTATTGTGACATCACAATGCCCTTTCCCCCATTGTGACATCACAATGCCCTTTCCCCCATTGTGACATCACAATGCCGTTTCCCCCATTGTGACATCACAATGCAGTTTACCCCATGGTGACATCACAATGCCCTTTCCCCCATTGTGACATCACAATGCCGTTTTCCCCATTGTGACATCACAATGCCCTTTTCCCCATTGTGACATCACAATGCCATTTCCCCCAGTGTGACATCACAATGCCATTTCCCCCATTGTGACATCACAATGCCATTTCCCCCATTGTGACATCACAATGCAGTTTACCCCATTGTGACATCACAATGCCCTTTCCCCCATTGTGACATCACAATGCAGTTTACCCCATTGTGACATCACAATGCCCTTTCCCCCATTGTGACATCACAATGCCATTTCCCCCATTGTGACATCACAATGCCGTTTCCCCCATTGTGACATCACAATGCCGTTTCCCCCATTGTGACATCACAATGCCATTTCCCCCATTGTGACATCACAATGCCCTTTCCCCCATTGTGACATCACAATGCCGTTTTCCCTACTGTGACATCACAATGCCCTTTCCCCATTGTGACATCACAATGCCATTTCCCCCATTGTGACATCACAATGCCGTTTCCCCATTGTGACATCAGAATGCAGTTTACCCCATTGTGACATCAGAATGCAGTTTACCCCATTGTGACATCACAATGCCCTTTCCCCCATTGTGACATCACAATGCCGTTTCGCTATTGTGACATCACAATGCCATTTCCTCCATTGTGACATCACAATGCCCTTTCCCCATTGTGACATCACAATGCCATTTCCCCCATTGTGACATCACAATGCAGTTAACCACATTGTGACATCAGAATGCCCTTTCCCCCATTGTGACATCACAATGCTGTTTCCCTATTGTGACATCACAATGCCATTTCCCACATTGTGACATCACAATGCCTTTTCCCCCATTGTGACATCACAATGCAGTTTTCCCCATTGTGACATCACAATGCAGTTTCCCCCATTGTGACATCACAATGCAGTTTACCCCATTGTGACATCACAATGCCCTTTCCCCCATTGTGACATCACAATGCCATTTCCCCCATTGTGACATCACAATGCCGTTTCCCCCATTGTGACATCACAATGCCATTTCCCCCATTGTGACATCACAATGCCATTTCCCCCATTGTGACATCACAATGCCATTTCCCCCATTGTGACATCACAATGCCATTTCCCCCATTGTGACATCACAATGCCATTTCCCCCATTGTGACATCACAATGCCATTTCCCCCATTGTGACATCACAATGCCGTTTCCCCCATTGTGACATCACAATGCCATTTCCCTCATTGTGACATCACTATGCCATTTCCCCCATTGTGACATCACAATGCCATTTCCCCCATTGTGACATCACAATGCCATTTCCCCCATTGTGACATCACAATGCCATTTCCCCCATTGTGACATCACAATGCCGTTTCCCCCATTGTGACATCACAATGCCATTTCCCCCATTGTGACATCACAATGCCATTTCCTCCATTGTGACATCACAATGCCCTTTCCCCATTGTGATATCACAATGCCGTTTCCCCCATTGTGACATCACAATGCTGTGTTTCCCATTGTGACATCACAATTCCATTTCCCCCATTGTGACATTACAATGCCGTTTTCCCCATTGTGACATCACAATGCCCTTTCCCCCATTGTGACATCACAATGCAGTTTTCCCCATTGTGACATCGCAATGCCCTTTCCCCCATTGTGACATCACAATGCCGTTTTCCACATTGTGACATCACAATGCCCTTTTTCCCCATTGTGACATCACAATGCCATTTCCCCCATTGTGACATTACAATGCCGTTTTCCCTATTGTGACATCACAATGCTCTTTCCCCCATTGTGACATCACAATGCCATTTCACCCATTGTGACATCACAATGCCATTTCCCCCATTGTGACATCACAATGCCATTTCCCCCATTGTGATATCACAATGCCATTTCCCCCATTGTGACATCACAATGCCATTTCCCCCTTTGTGACATCACAATGCCGTTTTCTGCATTGTGACATCACAATGCCCTTTCCCCCATTCTGACATCACAATGCAGTTTTCCCCATTGTGACATCGCAATGCCCTTTCCCCCATTGTGACATCACAATGCCATTTTCCCCATTGTGACATCACAATGCCCTTTCCCCCATTGTGACATCACAATGCCGTTTCCCCCATTGTGACATCACAATGCAGTTTACCCCATGGTGACATCACAATGCCCTTTCCCCCATTGTGACATCACAATGCCGTTTTCCCTACTGTGACATCACAATGCCCTTTCCCCATTGTGACATCACAATGCCATTTCCCCCATTGTGACATCACAATGCCGTTTCCCCCATTGTGACATCAGAATGCAGTTTACCCCATTGTGACATCACAATGCCCTTTCCCCCATTGTGACATCACAATGCCGTTTCCCTATTGTGACATCACAATGCCATTTCCTCCATTGTGACATCACAATGCCCTTTCCCCATTGTGACATCACAATGCCATTTCCCCCATTGTGACATCACAATGCCATTTCCCCCATTGTGACATCACAATGCAGTTAACCACATTGTGACATCACAATGCCGTTTTCCCTACTGTGACATCACAATGCCCTTTCCCCATTGTGACATCACAATGCCATTTCCCCCATTGTGACATCACAATGCCGTTTCCCCATTGTGACATCAGAATGCAGTTTACCCCATTGTGACATCAGAATGCAGTTTACCTCATTGTGACATCACAATGCCCTTTCCCCCATTGTGACATCACAATGCCGTTTCGCTATTGTGACATCACAATGCCATTTCCTCCATTGTGACATCACAATGCCCTTTCCCCATTGTGACATCACAATGCCATTTCCCCCATTGTGACATCACAATGCAGTTAACCACATTGTGACATCACAATGCCCTTTCCCCCATTGTGACATCACAATGCCATTTTCCCCATTGTGACATCACAATGCCCTTTCCCCCATTGTGACATCACAATGCCATTTCCCCCATTGTGATATCACAATGTCGTTTTCCCTATTGTGACATCACAAAGCCCTTTCCCCCATTGTGACATCACAATGCCCTTTCCCCCATTGTGACATCACAATGCCGTTTCCCCCATTGTGACATCACAATGCAGTTTCCCCCATTGTGACATCACAATGCCATTTCCCCCATTGTGACATCACAATGCCATTTCCCCCATTGTGACATCACAATGCCGTTTCCCCCATTGTGACATCACAATGCAATTTACCACATTGTGACATCACAATGCCCTTTCCCCCATTGTGACATCGCAATGCCGTTTCCTCCATTGTGACATCACAATGCCATTTCCTCCATTGTGACATCACAATGCCCTTTCCCCATTGTGATATCACAATGCCGTTTCCCCCATTGTGACATCACAATGCTGTTTCCTCCATTGTGACATCACAATGCCATTTCCTCCATTGTGACATCACAATGCCCTTTCCCCATTGTGACATCACAATGCCATTTCCCCCATTGTGACATCACAATGCCATTTCCCCCATTGTGACATCACAAATGCAGTTAACCACATTGTAAAATCAGAATGCCCTTTCCCCCATTGTGACATCACAATCCTGTTTCCCTATTGTGACATCACAATGCCATTTCCCACATTGTGACATCACAATGCCTTTTCCCCCATTGTGACATCACAATGCAGTTTTCCCCATTGTGACATCACAATGCAGTTTCCCCCATTGTGACATCACAATGCCGTTTTCCGCATTGTGACATCACAATGCCCTTTCCCCCATTGTGACATCACAATGCAGTTTACCCCATTGTGACATCACAATGCCCTTTCCCCCATTGTGACATCACAATGCCATTTCCCCCATTGTGACATCACAATGCCGTTTCCCCCATTGTGACATCACAATGCCATTTCCCCCATTGTGACATCACAATGCCATTTGCCCCATTGTGACATCACAATGCCATTTCCCCCATTGTGACATCACAATGCAGTTTCCCCCATTGTGACATCACAATGCCATTTCCCCCATTGTGACATCACAATGCCGTTTCCCCCATTGTGACATCACAATGCAGTTTACCACATTGTGACATCACAATGCCCTTTCCCCCATTGTGACATCGCAATGCCGTTTCCTCCATTGTGACATCACAATGCCATTTCCTCCATTGTGACATCACAATGCCCTTTCCCCATTGTGATATCACAATGCCGTTTCCCCCATTGTGACATCACAATGCTGTTTTTCCCATTGTGACATCACAATTCCATTTCCCCCATTGTGACATTACAATGCCGTTTTCCCCATTGTGACATCACAATGCCCTTTCCCCCATTGTGACATCACAATGCAGTTTTCCCCATTGTGACATCGCAATGCCCTTTCCCCCATTGTGACATCACAATGCCGTTTTCCACATTGTGACATCACAATGCCCTTTCCCCCATTGTGACATCACAATGCCATTTCCCCCCATTGTGACATTACAATGCCGTTTTCCCTATTGTGACATCACAATGCTCTTTCCCCCATTGTGACATCACAATGCCATTTCACCCATTGTGACATCACAATGCCATTTCCCCCATTGTGACATCACAATGCCATTTCCCCCATTGCGATATCACAATGCCATTTCCCCCATTGTGACATCACAATGCCATTTCCCCCATTGTGACATCACAATGCCGTTTTCTGCATTGTGACATCACAATGCCCTTTCCCCCATTCTGACATCACAATGCAGTTTTCCCCATTGTGACATCGCAATGCCCTTTCCCCCATTGTGACATCACAATGCCATTTTCCCCATTGTGACATCACAATGCCCTTTCCCCCATTGTGACATCACAATGCCATTTCCCCCATTGTGATATCACAATGCCGTTTTCCCTATTGTGACATCACAATGCCCTTTCCCCCATTGTGACATCACAATGCCCTTTCCCCCATTGTGACATCACAATGCCGTTTCCCCCATTGTGACATCACAATGCAGTTTACCCCATGGTGACATCACAATGCCCTTTCCCCCATTGTGACATCACAATGCCGTTTTCCCCATTGTGACATCACAATGCCCTTTTCCCCATTGTGACATCACAATGCCATTTCCCCCAGTGTGACATCACAATGCCATATTCCCCATTGTGACATCACAATGCCATTTCCCCCATTGTGACATCACAATGCAGTTTACCCCATTGTGACATCACAATGCCCTTTCCCCCATTGTGACATCACAATGCAGTTTACCCCATTGTGACATCACAATGCCCTTTCCCCCATTGTGACATCACAATGCCCTTTCCCCATTGTGACATCACAATGCCATTTCCCCCATTGTGACATCACAATGCAATTAACCACATTGTGACATCAGAATGCCCTTTCCCCCATTGTGACATCACAATGCTGTTTCCCTATTGTGACATCACAATGCCATTTCCCACATTGTGACATCACAATGCCTTTTCCCCCATTGTGACATCACAATGCAGTTTTCCCCATTGTGACATCACAATGCAGTTTCCCCCATTGTGACATCACAATGCCGTTTTCCGCATTGTGACATCACAATGCCCTTTCCCCCATTGTGACATCACAATGCAGTTTACCCCATTGTGACATCACAATGCCCTTTCCCCCATTGTGACATCACAATGCCATTTCCCCCATTGTGACATCACAATGCCGTTTCCCCCATTGTGACATCACAATGCCATTTCCCCCATTGTGACATCACAATGCCATTTCCCCCATTGTGACATCACAATGCCATTTCCCCCATTGTGACATCACAATGCCCTTTCCCCATTGTGATATCACAATGCCGTTTCCCCCATTGTGACATCACAATGCTGTTTTTCCCATTGTGACATCACAATTCCATTTCCCCCATTGTGATGTCACAATGCCGTTTTCCCCATTGTGACATCACAATGCCCTTTCCCCCATTGTGACATCACAATGCCGTTTTCCACATTGTGACATCACAATGCCCTTTCCCCCATTGTGACATCACAATGCCATTTCCCCCATTGTGACATTACAATGCCGTTTTCCCTATTGTGACATCACAATGCTCTTTCCCCCATTGTGACATCACAATGCCATTTCACCCATTGTGACATCACAATGCCATTTCCCCCATTGTGACATCACAATGCCATTTCCCCCATTGTGATATCACAATGCCATTTCCCCCATTGTGACATCACAATGCCATTTCCCCCATTGTGACATCACAATGCCGTTTTCTGCATTGTGACATCACAATGCCCTTTCCCCCATTCTGACATCACAATGCAGTTTTCCCCATTGTGACATCGCAATGCCCTTTCCCCCATTGTGACATCACAATGCCATTTTCCCCATTGTGACATCACAATGCCCTTTCCCCCATTGTGACATCACAATGCCATTTCCCCCATTGTGATATCACAATGCCGTTTTCCCTATTGTGACATCACAATGCCCTTTCCCCCATTGTGACATCACAATGCCCTTTCCCCCATTGTGACATCACAATGCCGTTTCCCCCATTGTGACATCACAATGCAGTTTCCCCCATTGTGACATCACAATGCCATTTCCCCCATTGTGACATCACAATGCCATTTCCCCCATTGTGACATCACAATGCCGTTTCCCCCATTGTGACATCACAATGCAGTTTACCACATTGTGACATCACAATGCCCTTTCCCCCATTGTGACATCGCAATGCCGTTTTCCCTATTGTGACATCACAATGCCATTTCCTCCATTGTGACATCACAATGCCCTTTCCCCATTGTGATATCACAATGCCGTTTCCCCCATTGTGACATCACAATGCTGTTTTTCCCATTGTGACATCACAATTCCATTTCCCCCATTGTGACATTACAATGCCGTTTTCCCCATTGTGACATCACAATGCCCTTTCCCCCATTGTGACATCACAATGCAGTTTTCCCCATTGTGACATCGCAATACCCTTTCCCCCATTGTGACATCACAATGCCGTTTTCCACATTGTGACATCACAATGCCCTTTCCCCCATTGTGACATCACAATGCCATTTCCCCCATTGTGACATTACAATGCCGTTTTCCCTATTGTGACATCACAATGCTCTTTCCCCCATTGTGACATCACAATGCCATTTCACCCATTGTGACATCACAATGCCATTTCCCCCATTGTGACATCACAATGCCATTTCCCCCATTGTGATATCACAATGCCATTTCCCCCATTGTGACATCACAATGCCATTTCCCCCATTGTGACATCACAATGCCGTTTTCTGCATTGTGACATCACAATGCCCTTTCCCCCATTCTGACATCACAATGCCCTTTCCCCCATTGTGACATCACAATGCCGTTTTCCCTACTGTGACATCACAATGCCCTTTCCCCATTGTGACATCACAATGCCATTTCCCCCATTGTGACATCACAATGCCGTTTCCCCCATTGTGACATCAGAATGCAGTTTACCCCATTGTGACATCAGAATGCAGTTAACCCCATTGTGACATCACAATGCCCTTTCCCCCATTGTGACATCACAATGCCGTTTCGCTATTGTGACATCACAATGCCATTTCCTCCATTGTGACATCACAATGCCCTTTCCCCATTGTGACATCACAATGCCATTTCCCCCATTGTGACATCACAATGCAATTAACCACATTGTGACATCAGAATGCCCTTTCCCCCATTGTGACATCACAATGCTGTTTCCCTATTGTGACATCACAATGCCATTTCCCACATTGTGACATCACAATGCCTTTTCCCCCATTGTGACATCACAATGCAGTTTTCCCCATTGTGACATCACAATGCAGTTTCCCCCATTGTGACATCACAATGCCGTTTTCCGCATTGTGACATCACAATGCCCTTTCCCCCATTGTGACATCACAATGCAGTTTACCCCATTGTGACATCACAATGCCCTTTCCCCCATTGTGACATCACAATGCCATTTCCCCCATTGTGACATCACAATGCCGTTTCCCCCATTGTGACATCACAATGCCATTTCCCCCATTGTGACATCACAATGCCATTTCCCCCATTGTGACATCACAATGCCATTTCCCCCATTGTGACATCACAATGCCATTTCCCCCATTGTGACATCACAATGCAGTTTACCACATTGTGACATCACAATGCCCTTTCCCCCATTGTGACATCGCAATGCCGTTTTCCCTATTGTGACATCACAATGCCATTTCCTCCATTGTGACATCACAATGCCCTTTCCCCATTGTGATATCACAATGCCGTTTCCCCCATTGTGACATCACAATGCTGTTTTTCCCATTGTGACATCACAATTCCATTTCCCCCATTGTGATGTCACAATGCCGTTTTCCCCATTGTGACATCACAATGCCCTTTCCCCCATTGTGACATCACAATGCCGTTTTCCACATTGTGACATCACAATGCCCTTTCCCCCATTGTGACATCACAATGCCATTTCCCCCATTGTGACATTACAATGCCGTTTTCCCTATTGTGACATCACAATGCTCTTTCCCCCATTGTGACATCACAATGCCATTTCACCCATTGTGACATCACAATGCCATTTCCCCCATTGTGACATCACAATGCCATTTCCCCCATTGTGATATCACAATGCCATTTCCCCCATTGTGACATCACAATGCCATTTCCCCCATTGTGACATCACAATGCCGTTTTCTGCATTGTGACATCACAATGCCCTTTCCCCCATTCTGACATCACAATGCAGTTTTCCCCATTGTGACATCGCAATGCCCTTTCCCCCATTGTGACATCACAATGCCATTTTCCCCATTGTGACATCACAATGCCCTTTCCCCCATTGTGACATCACAATGCCATTTCCCCCATTGTGATATCACAATGCCGTTTTCCCTATTGTGACATCACAATGCCCTTTCCCCCATTGTGACATCACAATGCCCTTTCCCCCATTGTGACATCACAATGCCGTTTCCCCCATTGTGACATCACAATGCAGTTTCCCCCATTGTGACATCACAATGCCATTTCCCCCATTGTGACATCACAATGCCATTTCCCCCATTGTGACATCACAATGCCGTTTCCCCCATTGTGACATCACAATGCAGTTTACCACATTGTGACATCACAATGCCCTTTCCCCCATTGTGACATCGCAATGCCGTTTTCCCTATTGTGACATCACAATGCCATTTCCTCCATTGTGACATCACAATGCCCTTTCCCCATTGTGATATCACAATGCCGTTTCCCCCATTGTGACATCACAATGCTGTTTTTCCCATTGTGACATCACAATTCCATTTCCCCCATTGTGACATTACAATGCCGTTTTCCCCATTGTGACATCACAATGCCCTTTCCCCCATTGTGACATCACAATGCAGTTTTCCCCATTGTGACATCGCAATACCCTTTCCCCCATTGTGACATCACAATGCCGTTTTCCACATTGTGACATCACAATGCCCTTTCCCCCATTGTGACATCACAATGCCATTTCCCCCATTGTGACATTACAATGCCGTTTTCCCTATTGTGACATCACAATGCTCTTTCCCCCATTGTGACATCACAATGCCATTTCACCCATTGTGACATCACAATGCCATTTCCCCCATTGTGACATCACAATGCCATTTCCCCCATTGTGATATCACAATGCCATTTCCCCCATTGTGACATCACAATGCCATTTCCCCCATTGTGACATCACAATGCCGTTTTCTGCATTGTGACATCACAATGCCCTTTCCCCCATTCTGACATCACAATGCAGTTTTCCCCATTGTGACATCGCAATGCCCTTTCCCCCATTGTGACATCACAATGCCATTTTCCCCATTGTGACATCACAATGCCCTTTCCCCCATTGTGACATCACAATGCCATTTCCCCCATTGTGATATCACAATGCCGTTTTCCCTATTGTGACATCACAATGCCCTTTCCCCCATTGTGACATCACAATGCCCTTCCCCCCATTGTGACATCACAATGCCGTTTCCCCCATTGTGACATCACAATGCAGTTTACCCCATGGTGACATCACAGTGCCCTTTCCCCCATTGTGACATCACAATGCCGTTTTCCCCATTGTGACATCACAATGCCCTTTTCCCCATTGTGACATCACAATGCCATTTCCCCCAGTGTGACATCACAATGCCATTTCCCCCATTGTGACATCACAATGCCATTTCCCCCATTGTGACATCACAATGCAGTTTACCCCATTGTGACATCACAATGCCCTTTCCCCCATTGTGACATCACAATGCAGTTTTCCCTATTGTGACATCACAATGCTCTTTCCCCCATTGTGACATCACAATGCCATTTCACCCATTGTGACATCACAATGCCATTTCCCCCATTGTGACATCACAATGCCATTTCCCCCATTGTGATATCACAATGCCATTTCCCCCATTGTGACATCACAATGCCATTTCCCCCATTGTGACATCACAATGCCGTTTTCTGCATTGTGACATCACAATGCCCTTTCCCCCATTCTGACATCACAATGCCCTTTCCCCCATTGTGACATCACAATGCCGTTTTCCCTACTGTGACATCACAATGCCCTTTCCCCATTGTGACATCACAATGCCATTTCCCCCATTGTGACATCACAATGCCGTTTCCCCCATTGTGACATCAGAATGCAGTTTACCCCATTGTGACATCAGAATGCAGTTAACCCCATTGTGACATCACAATGCCCTTTCCCCCATTGTGACATCACAATGCCGTTTCGCTATTGTGACATCACAATGCCATTTCCTCCATTGTGACATCACAATGCCCTTTCCCCATTGTGACATCACAATGCCATTTCCCCCATTGTGACATCACAATCCAATTAACCACATTGTGACATCAGAATGCCCTTTCCCCCATTGTGACATCACAATGCTGTTTCCCTATTGTGACATCACAATGCCATTTCCCACATTGTGACATCACAATGCCTTTTCCCCCATTGTGACATCACAATGCAGTTTTCCCCATTGTGACATCACAATGCAGTTTCCCCCATTGTGACATCACAATGCCGTTTTCCGCATTGTGACATCACAATGCCCTTTCCCCCATTGTGACATCACAATGCAGTTTACCCCATTGTGACATCACAATGCCCTTTCCCCCATTGTGACATCACAATGCCATTTCCCCCATTGTGACATCACAATGCCGTTTCCCCCATTGTGACATCACAATGCCATTTCCCCCATTGTGACATCACAATGCCATTTCCCCCATTGTGACATCACAATGCCATTTCCCCCATTGTGACATCACAATGCCATTTCCCCCATTGTGACATCACAATGCAGTTTACCACATTGTGACATCACAATGCCCTTTCCCCCATTGTGACATCGCAATGCCGTTTTCCCTATTGTGACATCACAATGCCATTTCCTCCATTGTGACATCACAATGCCCTTTCCCCATTGTGATATCACAATGCCGTTTCCCCCATTGTGACATCACAATGCTGTTTTTCCCATTGTGACATCACAATTCCATTTCCCCCATTGTGATGTCACAATGCCGTTTTCCCCATTGTGACATCACAATGCCCTTTCCCCCAATGTGACATCACAATGCCGTTTTCCACATTGTGACATCACAATGCCCTTTCCCCCATTGTGACATCACAATGCCATTTCCCCCATTGTGACATTACAATGTCGTTTTCCCTATTGTGACATCACAATGCTCTTTCCCCCATTGTGACATCACAATGCCATTTCACCCATTGTGACATCACAATGCCATTTCCCCCATTGTGACATCACAATGCCATTTCCCCCATTGTGATATCACAATGCCATTTCCCCCATTGTGACATCACAATGCCATTTCCCCCATTGTGACATCACAATGCCGTTTTCTGCATTGTGACATCACAATGCCCTTTCCCCCATTCTGACATCACAATGCAGTTTTCCCCATTGTGACATCGCAATGCCCTTTCCCCCATTGTGACATCACAATGCCATTTTCCCCATTGTGACATCACAATGCCCTTTCCCCCATTGTGACATCACAATGCCATTTCCCCCATTGTGATATCACAATGCCGTTTTCCCTATTGTGACATCACAATGCCCTTTCCCCCATTGTGACATCACAATGCCCTTTCCCCCATTGTGACATCACAATGCCGTTTCCCCCATTGTGACATCACAATGCAGTTTCCCCCATTGTGACATCACAATGCCATTTCCCCCATTGTGACATCACAATGCCATTTCCCCCATTGTGACATCACAATGCCGTTTCCCCCATTGTGACATCACAATGCAGTTTACCACATTGTGACATCACAATGCCCTTTCCCCCATTGTGACATCGCAATGCCGTTTTCCCTATTGTGACATCACAATGCCATTTCCTCCATTGTGACATCACAATGCCCTTTCCCCATTGTGATATCACAATGCCGTTTCCCCCATTGTGACATCACAATGCTGTTTTTCCCATTGTGACATCACAATTCCATTTCCCCCATTGTGACATTACAATGCCGTTTTCCCCATTGTGACATCACAATGCCCTTTCCCCCATTGTGACATCACAATGCAGTTTTCCCCATTGTGACATCGCAATACCCTTTCCCCCATTGTGACATCACAATGCCGTTTTCCACATTGTGACATCACAATGCCCTTTCCCCCATTGTGACATCACAATGCCATTTCCCCCATTGTGACATTACAATGCCGTTTTCCCTATTGTGACATCACAATGCTCTTTCCCCCATTGTGACATCACAATGCCATTTCACCCATTGTGACATCACAATGCCATTTCCCCCATTGTGACATCACAATGCCATTTCCCCCATTGTGATATCACAATGCCATTTCCCCCATTGTGACATCACAATGCCATTTCCCCCATTGTGACATCACAATGCCGTTTTCTGCATTGTGACATCACAATGCCCTTTCCCCCATTCTGACATCACAATGCAGTTTTCCCCATTGTGACATCGCAATGCCCTTTCCCCCATTGTGACATCACAATGCCATTTTCCCCATTGTGACATCACAATGCCCTTTCCCCCATTGTGACATCACAATGCCATTTCCCCCATTGTGATATCACAATGCCGTTTTCCCTATTGTGACATCACAATGCCCTTTCCCCCATTGTGACATCACAATGCCCTTCCCCCCATTGTGACATCACAATGCCGTTTCCCCCATTGTGACATCACAATGCAGTTTACCCCATGGTGACATCACAGTGCCCTTTCCCCCATTGTGACATCACAATGCCGTTTTCCCCATTGTGACATCACAATGCCCTTTTCCCCATTGTGACATCACAATGCCATTTCCCCCAGTGTGACATCACAATGCCATTTCCCCCATTGTGACATCACAATGCCATTTCCCCCATTGTGACATCACAATGCAGTTTACCCCATTGTGACATCACAATGCCCTTTCCCCCATTGTGACATCACAATGCAGTTTACCCCATTGTGACATCACAATGCCCTTTGCCCCATTGTGACATCACAATGCCATTTCCCCCATTGTGACATCACAATGCCGTTTCCCCCATTGTGACATCACAATGCCGTTTCCCCCATTGTGACATCACAATGCCATTTCCCCCATTGTGACATCACAATGCCCTTTCCCCCATTGTGACATCACAATGCCGTTTTCCCTACTGTGACATCACAATGCCCTTTCCCCATTGTGACATCACAATGCCATTTCCCCCATTGTGACATCACAATGCCGTTTCCCCCATTGTGACATCAGAATGCAGTTTACCCCATTGTGACATCACAATGCCCTTTCCCCCATTGTGACATCACAATGCCGTTTCCCTATTGTGACATCACAATGCCATTTCCTCCATTGTGACATCACAATGCCCTTTCCCCATTGTGACATCACAATGCCATTTCCCCCATTGTGACATCACAATGCCATTTCCCCCATTGTGACATCACAATGCAGTTAACCACATTGTGACATCAGAATGCCCTTTCCCCCATTGTGACATCACAATGCTGTTTTCCCTATTGTGACATCACAATGCCATTTCCCACATTGTGACATCACAATGCCTTTTCCCCCATTGTGACATCACAATGCAGTTTTCCCCATTGTGACATCACAATGCAGTTTCCCCCATTGTGACATCACAATGCCGTTTTCCGCATTGTGACATCACAATGCCCTTTCCCCCATTGTGACATCACAATGCAGTTTACCCCATTGTGACATCACAATGCCCTTTCCCCCATTGTGACATCACAATGCCATTTCCCCCATTGTGACATCACAATGCCGTTTCCCCCATTGTGACATCACAATGCCATTTCCCCCATTGTGACATCACAATGCCATTTCCCCCATTGTGACATCACAATGCCATTTCCCCCATTGTGACATCACAATGCCATTTCCCCCATTGTGACATCACAATGCCATTTCCCCCATTGTGACATCACAATGCCGTTTCCCCCATTGTGACATCACAATGCAGTTTACCACATTGTGACATCACAATGCCCTTTCCCCCATTGTGACATCGCAATGCCGTTTTCCCTATTGTGACATCACAATGCCATTTCCTCCATTGTGACATCACAATGCCCTTTCCCCATTGTGATATCACAATGCCGTTTCCCCCATTGTGACATCACAATGCTGTGTTTCCCATTGTGACATCACAATTCCATTTCCCCCATTGTGACATTACAATGCCGTTTTCCCCATTGTGACATCACAATGCCCTTTCCCCCATTGTGACATCACAATGCCCTTTCCCCCATTGTGACATCACAATGCAGTTTTCCCCATTGTGACATCGCAATGCCCTTTCTACCATTGTGACATCACAATGCCGTTTTCCACATTGTGACATCACAATGCCCTTTCCCCCATTGTGACATCACAATGCCATTTCCCCCATTGTGACATTACAATGCCGTTTTCCCTATTGTGACATCACAATGCTCTTTCCCCCATTGTGACATCACAATGCCATTTCACCCATTGTGACATCACAATGCCATTTCCCCTATTGTGACATCACAATGCCATTTCCCCCATTGTGACATCACAATGCCATTTCCCCCATTGTGATATCACAATGCCATTTCCCCCATTGTGACATCACAATGCCATTTCCCCCATTGTGACATCACAATGCCGTTTTCTGCATTGTGACATCACAATGCCCTTTCCCCCATTCTGACATCACAATGCAGTTTTCCCCATTGTGACATCGCAATGCCCTTTCCCCCATTGTGACATCACAATGCCATTTTCCCCATTGTGACATCACAATGCCCTTTCCCCCATTGTGACATCACAATGCCATTTCCCCCATTGTGATATCACAATGCCGTTTTCCCTATTGTGACATCACAATGCCCTTTCCCCCATTGTGACATCACAATGCCCTTTCCCCCATTGTGACATCACAATGCCGTTTCCCCCATTGTGACATCAGAATGCAGTTTACCCCATTGTGACATCACAATTCCCTTTCCCCCATTGTGACATCACAATGCCGTTTCCCTATTGTGACATCACAATGCCATTTCCTCCATTGTGACATCACAATGCCATTTCCCCCATTGTGACATCACAATGCCGTTTTCTGCATTGTGACATCACAATGCCCTTTCCCCCATTCTGACATCACAATGCAGTTTTCCCCATTGTGACATCGCAATGCCCTTTCCCCCATTGTGACATCACAATGCCATTTTCCCCATTGTGACATCACAATGCCCTTTCCCCCATTGTGACATCACAATGCCATTTCCCCCATTGTGATATCACAATGCCGTTTTCCCTATTGTGACATCACAATGCCCTTTCCCCCATTGTGACATCACAATGCCCTTCCCCCCATTGTGACATCACAATGCCGTTTCCCCCATTGTGACATCACAATGCAGTTTACCCCATGGTGACATCACAGTGCCCTTTCCCCCATTGTGACATCACAATGCCGTTTTCCCCATTGTGACATCACAATGCCGTTTCCCCCATTGTGACATCACAATGCCATTTCCCCCATTGTGACATCACAATGCCCTTTCCCCCATTGTGACATCACAATGCCGTTTTCCCTACTGTGACATCACAATGCCCTTTCCCCATTGTGACATCACAATGCCATTTCCCCCATTGTGACATCACAATGCCGTTTCCCCCATTGTGACATCAGAATGCAGTTTACCCCATTGTGACATCACAATGCCCTTTCCCCCATTGTGACATCACAATGCCGTTTCCCTATTGTGACATCACAATGCCATTTCCTCCATTGTGACATCACAATGCCCTTTCCCCATTGTGACATCACAATGCCATTTCCCCCATTGTGACATCACAATGCCATTTCCCCCATTGTGACATCACAATGCAGTTAACCACATTGTGACATCAGAATGCCCTTTCCCCCATTGTGACATCACAATGCTGTTTTCCCTATTGTGACATCACAATGCCATTTCCCACATTGTGACATCACAATGCCTTTTCCCCCATTGTGACATCACAATGCAGTTTTCCCCATTGTGACATCACAATGCAGTTTCCCCCATTGTGACATCACAATGCCGTTTTCCGCATTGTGACATCACAATGCCCTTTCCCCCATTGTGACATCACAATGCAGTTTACCCCATTGTGACATCACAATGCCCTTTCCCCCATTGTGACATCACAATGCCATTTCCCCCATTGTGACATCACAATGCCGTTTCCCCCATTGTGACATCACAATGCCATTTCCCCCATTGTGACATCACAATGCCATTTCCCCCATTGTGACATCACAATGCCATTTCCCCCATTGTGACATCACAATGCCATTTCCCCCATTGTGACATCACAATGCCATTTCCCCCATTGTGACATCACAATGCCGTTTCCCCCATTGTGACATCACAATGCAGTTTACCACATTGTGACATCACAATGCCCTTTCCCCCATTGTGACATCGCAATGCCGTTTTCCCTATTGTGACATCACAATGCCATTTCCTCCATTGTGACATCACAATGCCCTTTCCCCATTGTGATATCACAATGCCGTTTCCCCCATTGTGACATCACAATGCTGTGTTTCCCATTGTGACATCACAATTCCATTTCCCCCATTGTGACATTACAATGCCGTTTTCCCCATTGTGACATCACAATGCCCTTTCCCCCATTGTGACATCACAATGCAGTTTTCCCCATTGTGACATCGCAATGCCCTTTCTACCATTGTGACATCACAATGCCGTTTTCCACATTGTGACATCACAATGCCCTTTCCCCCATTGTGACATCACAATGCCATTTCCCCCATTGTGACATTACAATGCCGTTTTCCCTATTGTGACATCACAATGCTCTTTCCCCCATTGTGACATCACAATGCCATTTCACCCATTGTGACATCACAATGCCATTTCCCCTATTGTGACATCACAATGCCATTTCCCCCATTGTGACATCACAATGCCATTTCCCCCATTGTGATATCACAATGCCATTTCCCCCATTGTGACATCACAATGCCATTTCCCCCATTGTGACATCACAATGCCGTTTTCTGCATTGTGACATCACAATGCCCTTTCCCCCATTCTGACATCACAATGCAGTTTTCCCCATTGTGACATCGCAATACCCTTTCCCCCATTGTGACATCACAATGCCATTTTCCCCATTGTGACATCACAATGCCCTTTCCCCCATTGTGACATCACAATGCCATTTCCCCCATTGTGATATCACAATGCCGTTTTCCCTATTGTGACATCACAATGCCCTTTCCCCCATTGTGACATCACAATGCCCTTTCCCCCATTGTGACATCACAATGCCGTTTCCCCCATTGTGACATCAGAATGCAGTTTACCCCATTGTGACATCACAATTCCCTTTCCCCCATTGTGACATCACAATGCCGTTTCCCTATTGTGACATCACAATGCCATTTCCTCCATTGTGACATCACAATGCCCTTTCCCTATTGTGACATCACAATGCCATTTCCCCCATTGTGACATCACAATGCCATTTCCCCCATTGTGACATCACAATGCAGTTAACCACATTGTGACATCACAATGCCCTTTCCCCCATTGTGACATCACAATGCTGTTTTCCCTATTGTGACATCACAATGCCATTTCCCACATTGTGACATCACAATGCATTTCCCCCATTGTGACATCACAATGCAGTTTTCCCCATTGTGACATAACATTGCCCTTTCCCCCATTGTGACATCACAATGCCGTTTTCCGCATTGTGACATCACAATGCCCTTTCCCCCATTGTGACATCACAATGCAGTTTACCCCATTGTGACATCACAATGCCCTTTCCCCCATTGTGACATCACAATGCAGTTTACCCCATTGTGACATCACAATGCCCTTTCCACCATTGTGACATCACAATGCTGTTTTTCCCATTGTGACATCACAATGCCATTTCCTCCATTGTGACATCACAATGCCGTTTCCCCCATTGTGACATCACAATGCCATTTCCTCCATTGTGATATCACAATGCCGTTTCCCCCATTGTGACATCACAATGCTGATTTTCCCATTGTGACATCACAATTCCATTTCCCCCATTGTGACATTACAATGCCGTTTTCCCCATTGTGACATTACAATGCCCTTTCCTACATTGTGACATCACAATGCCATTTCCCCCATTGTGACATCACAATGCCGTTTCCCCCATTGTGACATCACAATGCAGTTTTCCCCATTGTGACATCGCAATGCCCTTTCCCCCATTGTGACATTACAATGCCGTTTTCCCCATTGTGACATCACAATGCCATTTCCCCCATTGTGACATCACAATGCCATTTCCCCCATTGTGACATCACAATGCAGTTTACCACATTGTGACATCACAATGCCCTTTCCCCCATTGTGACATCACAATGCCGTTTTCCCTATTGTGACATCACAATGCCATTTCCTCCATTGTGACATCACAATGCCCTATCCCCATTGTGACATCACAATGCCATTTCCCCCATTGTGACATCACAATGCCGTTTTCCCTATTGTGACATCACAATGCCATTTCCCCCATTGTGACATCACAATGCCATTTCCCCCATTGTGACATCACAATGCCATTTCCCCCATTGTGACATCACAATGCCATTTCCCCCATTGTGACATCACAATGCAGTTTACCCCATTGTGACATCACAATGCCCTTTCCCCCATTGTGACATCACAATGCCGTTTTCCCTTTTGTGACATCAATATGCAATTTCCTCCATTGTGACATTACAATGCCCATTCCCCATTGTGACATCACAATGCCCATTCCCCATTGTGACATCACAATGCCATTTCTCACATTGTGACATCACAATGCCTTTTCCCCCATTGTGACGTCACAATGCAGTTTACCCCATTGTGACATCACAATGCCCTTTCCCCCATTGTGACATCACAATGCCCTTTCCCCCATTGTGACATCACAATGCCATTTCCCCCATTGTTGACATCACAATGCCGTTTTCCCCATTGTGACATCACAATGCCCTTTTCCCCATTGTGACATCACAATGCCATTTCCCCCAGTGTGACATCACAATGCCATTTCCCCCATTGTGACATCACAATGCCGTTTTCCCTATTGTGACATCACAATGCCCTTTCCCCCATTGTGACATCACAATGCCATTTCCCCCATTGTGACATCACAATGCCGTTTCCCCCATTGTGACATCACAATGCAGTTTACCCCATTGTGACATCACAATGCCCTTTCCCCCATTGTGACATCACAATGCCGTTTCCCCCATTGTGACATCACAATGCAGTTTACCCCATTGTGACATCACAATGCCCTTTCCCCCATTGTGACATCACAATGCCGTTTTCCCTACTGTGACATCACAATGCCCTTTCCCCATTGTGACATCACAATGCCATTTCCCCCATTGTGACATCACAATGCCGTTTCCCCCATTGTGACATCAGAATGCAGTTTACCCCATTGTGACATCACAATGCCCTTTCCCCCATTGTGACATCACAATGCCGTTTCCCTATTGTGACATCACAATGCCATTTCCTCCATTGTCACATCACAATGCCCTTTCCCCATTGTGACATCACAATGCCATTTCCCCCATTGTGACATCACAATGCCATTTCCCCCATTGTGACATCACAATGCCATTTCCCCCATTGTGACATCACAATGCAGTTAACCACATTGTGACATCAGAATGCCTTTTCCCCCATTGTGACATCACAATGCAGTTTTCCCCATTGTGACATCACAATGCAGTTTCCCCCATTGTGACATCACAATGCCGTTTTCCGCATTGTGACATCACAATGCCCTTTCCCCCATTGTGACATCACAATGCAGTTTACCCCATTGTGACATCACAATGCCCTTTCCCCCATTGTGACATCACAATGCCATTTCCCCCATTGTGACATCACAATGCCGTTTCCCCCATTGTGACATCACAATGCCATTTCCCCCATTGTGACATCACAATGCCATTTCCCCCATTGTGACATCACAATGCCATTTCCCCCATTGTGACATCACAATGCCATTTCCCCCATTGTGACATCACAATGCCATTTCCCCCATTGTGACATCACAATGCCGTTTCCCCCATTGTGACATCACAATGCAGTTTACCACATTGTGACATCACAATGCCCTTTCCCCCATTGTGACATCGCAATGCCGTTTTCCCTATTGTGACATCACAATGCCATTTCCTCCATTGTGACATCACAATGCCCTTTCCCCATTGTGATATCACAATGCCGTTTCCCCCATTGTGACATCACAATGCTGTTTTTCCCATTGTGACATCACAATTCCATTTCCCCCATTGTGACATTACAATGCCGTTTTCCCCATTGTGACATCACAATGCCCTTTCCCCCATTGTGACATTACAATGCCGTATTCCCCATTGTGACATCACAATGCCATTTCCCCCATTGTGACATCACAATGCCATTTCCCCCATTGTGATATCACAATGCCATTTCCCCCATTGTGACATCACAATGCCGTTTTCTGCATTGTGACATCACAATGCCCTTTCCCCCATTCTGACATCACAATGCAGTTTTCCCCATTGTGACATCGCAATGCCCTTTCCCCCATTGTGACATCACAATGCCATTTTCCCCATTGTGACATCACAATGCCCTTTCCCCCATTGTGACATCACAATGCCATTTCCCCCATTGTGATATCACAATGCCGTTTTCCCTATTGTGACATCACAATGCCATTTCCCCCATTGTGACATCACAATGCCGTTTTCTGCATTGTGACATCAAAATGCCCTTTCCCCCATTCTGACATCACAATGCAGTTTTCCCCATTGTGACATCGCAATGCCCTTTCCCCCATTGTGACATCACAATGCCATTTTCCCCATTGTGACATCACAATGCCCTTTCCCCCATTGTGACATCACAATGCCATTTCCCCCATTGTGATATCACAATGCCGTTTTCCCTATTGTGACATCACAATGCCCTTTCCCCCATTGTGACATCACAATGCCCTTTCCCCCATTGTGACATCACAATGCCGTTTCCCCCATTGTGACATCACAATGCAGTTTACCCCATGGTGACATCACAATGCCCTTTCCGCCATTGTGACATCACAATGCCGTTTTCCCCATTGTGACATCACAATGCCCTTTTCCCCATTGTGACATCACAATGCCATTTCCCCCAGTGTGACATCACAATGCCATTTCCCCCATTGTGACATCACAATGCCATTTCCCCCATTGTGACATCACAATGCAGTTTACCCCATTGTGACATCACAATGCCCTTTCCCCCATTGTGACATCACAATGCAGTTTACCCCATTGTGACATCACAATGCCCTTTCCCCCATTGTGACATCACAATGCCATTTCCCCCATTGTGACATCACAATGCCGTTTCCCCCATTGTGACATCACAATGCCGTTTCCCCCATTGTGACATCACAATGCCATTTCCCCCATTGTGACATCACAATGCCCTTTCCCCCATTGTGACATCACAATGCCGTTTTCCCTACTGTGACATCACAATGCCCTTTCCCCATTGTGACATCACAATGCCATTTCCCCCATTGTGACATCACAATGCCGTTTCCCCCATTGTGACATCAGAATGCAGTTTACCCCATTGTGACATCAGAATGCAGTTTACCCCATTGTGACATCACAATGCCCTTTCCCCCATTGTGACATCACAATGCCGTTTCGCTATTGTGACATCACAATGCCATTTCCTCCATTGTGACATCACAATGCCCTTTCCCCATTGTGACATCACAATGCCATTTCCCCCATTGTGACATCACAATGCAGTTAACCACATTGTGACATCAGAATGCCCTTTCCCCCATTGTGACATCACAATGCTGTTTCCCTATTGTGACATCACAATGCCATTTCCCACATTGTGACATCACAATGCCTTTTCCCCCATTGTGACATCACAATGCAGTTTTCCCCATTGTGACATCACAATGCAGTTTCCCCCATTGTGACATCACAATGCCGTTTTCCCCATTGTGACATCACAATGCCGTTTCCCCCATTGTGACATCACAATGCAGTTTACCCCATTGTGACATCACAATGCCCTTTCCCCCATTCTGACATCACAATGCCATTTCCCCCATTGTGACATCACAATGCCGTTTCCCCCATTGTGACATCACAATGCCATTTCCCCCATTGTGACATCACAATGCCATTTCCCCCATTGTGACATCACAATGCCATTTCCCCCATTGTGACATCACAATGCCATTTCCCCCATTGTGACATCACAATGCCATTTCCCCCATTGTGACATCACAATGCCGTTTCCCCCATTGTGACATCACAATGCAGTTTACCACATTGTGACATCACAATGCCCTTTCCCCCATTGTGACATCGCAATGCCGTTTTCCCTATTGTGACATCACAATGCCATTTCCTCCATTGTGACATCACAATGCCCTTTCCCCATTGTGATATCACAATGCCGTTTCCCCCATTGTGACATCACAATGCTGTTTTTCCCATTGTGACATCACAATTCCATTTCCCCCATTGTGATGTCACAATGCCGTTTTCCCCATTGTGACATCACAATGCCCTTTCCCCCATTGTGACATCACAATGCCATTTCCCCCATTGTGACATCACAATGCCATTTCCCCCATTGTGACATCACAATGCCGTTTTCTGCATTGTGACATCACAATGCCCTTTCCCCCATTCTGACATCACAATGCAGTTTTCCCCATTGTGACATCGCAATGCCCTTTCCCCCATTGTGACATCACAATGCCATTTTCCCCATTGTGACATCACAATGCCCTTTCCCCCATTGTGACATCACAATGCCATTTCCCCCATTGTGATATCACAATGTCGTTTTCCCTATTGTGACATCACAAAGCCCTTTCCCCCATTGTGACATCACAATGCCCTTTCCCCCATTGTGACATCACAATGCCGTTTCCCCCATTGTGACATCACAATGCTGTTTCCCCCATTGTGACATCACAATGCCATTTCCCCCATTGTGACATCACAATGCCATTTCCCCCATTGTGACATCACAATGCCGTTTCCCCCATTGTGACATCACAATGCAGTTTACCACATTGTGACATCACAATGCCCTTTCCCCCATTGTGACATCGCAATGCCGTTTCCTCCATTGTGACATCACAATGCCATTTCCTCCATTGTGACATCACAATGCCCTTTCCCCATTGTGATATCACAATGCCGTTTCCCCCATTGTGACATCACAATCCTGTTTCCTCCATTGTGACATCACAATGCCATTTCCTCCATTGTGACATCACAATGCCCTTTCCCCATTGTGACATCACAATGCCATTTCCCCCATTGTGACATCACAATGCCATTTCCCCCATTGTGACATCACAATGCAGTTAACCACATTGTAAAATCAGAATGCCCTTTCCCCCATTGTGACATCACAATCCTGTTTCCCTATTGTGACATCACAATGCCATTTCCCACATTGTGACATCACAATGCCTTTTCCCCCATTGTGACATCACAATGCAGTTTTCCCCATTGTGACATCACAATGCAGTTTCCCCCATTGTGACATCACAATGCCGTTTTCCGCATTGTGACATCACAATGCCCTTTCCCCCATTGTGACATCACAATGCAGTTTACCCCATTGTGACTTCACAATGCCCTTTCCCCCATTGTGACATCACAATGCCATTTCCCCCATTGTGACATCACAATGCCATTTCCCCCATTGTGACATCACAATGCCATTTCCCCCATTGTGACATCACAATGCCATTTCCCCCATTGTGACATCACAATGCCGTTTCCCCCATTGTGACATCACAATGCAGTTTACCACATTGTGACATCACAATGCCCTTTCCCCCATTGTGACATCGCAATGCCGTTTCCTCCATTGTGACATCACAATGCCATTTCCTCCATTGTGACATCACAATGCCCTTTCCCCATTGTGATATCACAATGCCGTTTCCCCCATTGTGACATCACAATGCTGTTTTTCCCATTGTGACATCACAATTGCATTTCCCCCATTGTGACATTGCAATGCCGTTTTCCCCATTGTGACATCACAATGCCCTTTCCCCCATTGTGACATCACAATGCAGTTTTCCCCATTGTGACATCGCAATGCCCTTTCCCCCATTGTGACATCACAATGCCGTTTTCCACATTGTGACATCACAATGCCCTTTCCCCCATTGTGACATCACAATGCCATTTCCCCCATTGTGACATTACAATGCCGTTTTCCCTATTGTGACATCACAATGCTCTTTCCCCCATTGTGACATCACAATGCCATTTCACCCATTGTGACATCACAATGCCATTTCCCCCATTGTGACATCACAATGCAGTTTACCCCATTGTGACATCACAATGCCCTTTCCCCCATTGTGACATCACAATGCCGTTTTCCCCATTGGGACATCACAATGCCGTTTCCCCCATTGTGACATCACAATGCCCTTTCCCCCATTGTGACATCACAATGCCCTTTCCCCCATTGTGACATCACAATGCCATTTCCCCCATTGTTGACATCACAATGCCGTTTTCCCCATTGTGACATCACAATGCCCTTTTCCCCATTGTGACATCAGAATGCCATTTCCCCCAGTGTGACATCACAATGCCATTTCCCCCATTGTGACATCACAATGCCGTTTTCCCTATTGTGACATCACAATGCCCTTTCCCCCATTGTGACATCACAATGCCATTTCCCCCATTGTGACATCACAATGCCGTTTCCCCCATTGTGACATCACAATGCAGTTTACCCCATTGTGACATCACAATGCCCTTTCCCCCATTGTGACATCACAATGCCGTTTCCCCCATTGTGACATCACAATGCCCTTTCCCCCATTGTGACATCACAATGCCGTTTTCCCTACTGTGACATCACAATGCCCTTTCCCCATTGTGACATCACAATGCCATTTCCCCCATTGTGACATCACAATGCCGTTTCCCCCATTGTGACATCAGAATGCAGTTTACCCCATTGTGACATCACAATGCCCTTTCCCCCATTGTGACATCACAATGCAGTTTACCCCATTGTGACATCACAATGCCCTTTCCCCCATTGTGACATCACAATGCCGTTTCCCCCATTGTGACATCACAATGCCCTTTCCCCCATTGTGACATCACAATGCCGTTTTCCCTACTGTGACATCACAATGCCGTTTCCCCATTGTGACATCAGAATGCCATTTCCCCCAGTGTGACATCACAATGCCATTTCCCCCATTGTGACATCACAATGCCGTTTTCCCTATTGTGACATCACAATGCCCTTTCCCCATTGTGACATCACAATGCCATTTCCCCCATTGTGACATCACAATGCCATTTCCCCCATTGTGACATCACAATGCAGTTAACCACATTGTGACATCAGAATGCCTTTTCCCCCATTGTGACATCAAAATGCAGTTTTCCCCATTGTGACATCACAATGCAGTTTCCCCCATTGTGACATCACAATGCCGTTTTCCGCATTGTGACATCACAATGCCCTTTCCCCCATTGTGACATCACAATGCAGTTTACCCCATTATGACATCACAATGCCCTTTCCCCCATTGTGACATCACAATGCCATTTCCCCCATTGTGACATCACAATGCCGTTTCCCCCATTGTGACATCACAATGCCATTTCCCCCATTGTGACATCACAATGCAATTTCCCCCATTGTGACATCACAATGCCATTTCCCCCATTGTGACATCACAATGCCATTTCCCCCATTGTGACATCACAATGCCATTTCCCCCATTGTGACATCACAATGCCATTTCCCCCATTGTGACATCACAATGCCGTTTCCCCCATTGTGACATCACAATGCAGTTTACCACATTGTGACATCACAATGCCCTTTCCCCCATTGTGACATCGCAATGCCGTTTTCCCTATTGTGACATCACAATGCCATTTCCTCCATTGTGACATCACAATGCCCTTTCCCCATTGTGATATCACAATGCCGTTTCCCCCATTGTGACATCACAATGCTGTTTTTCCCATTGTGACATCACAATTCCATTTCCCCCATTGTGACATTACAATGCCGTTTTCCCCATTGTGACATCACAATGCCCTTTCCCCCATTGTGACATTACAATGCCGTATTCCCCATTGTGACATCACAATGCCATTTCCCCCATTGTGACATCACAATGCCATTTCCCCCATTGTGATATCACAATGCCATTTCCCCCATTGTGACATCACAATGCCATTTCCCCCATTGTGATATCACAATGCCATTTCCCCCATTGTGACATCACAATGCCGTTTTCTGCATTGTGACATCACAATGCCCTTTCCCCCATTCTGACATCACAATGCAGTTTTCCCCATTGTGACATCGCAATGCCCTTTCCCCCATTGTGACATCACAATGCCATTTTCCCCATTGTGACATCACAATGCCCTTTCCCCCATTGTGACATCACAATGCCATTTCCCCCATTGTGATATCACAATGTCGTTTTCCCTATTGTGACATCACAATGCCCTTTCCCCCATTGTGACATCACAATGCCCTTTCCCCCATTGTGACATCACAATGCCGTTTCCCCTATTGTGACATCACAATGCAGTTTCCCCCATTGTGACATCACAATGCCATTTCCCCCATTGTGACATCACAATGCCATTTCCCCCATTGTGACATCACAATGCCGTTTCCCCCATTGTGACATCACAATGCAGTTTACCACATTGTGACATCACAATGCCCTTTCCCCCATTGTGACATCGCAATGCCGTTTCCTCCATTGTGACATCACAATGCCATTTCCTCCATTGTGACATCACAATGCCCTTTCCCCATTGTGATATCACAATGCCGTTTCCCCCATTGTGACATCACAATGCTGTTTCCTCCATTGTGACATCACAATGCCATTTCCTCCATTGTGACATCACAATGCCCTTTCCCCATTGTGACATCACAATGCCATTTCCCCCATTGTGACATCACAATGCCATTTCCCCCATTGTGACATCACAATGCAGTTAACCACATTGTAAAATCAGAATGCCCTTTCCCCCATTGTGACATCACAATCCTGTTTCCCTATTGTGACATCACAATGCCATTTCCCACATTGTGACATCACAATGCCTTTTCCCCCATTGTGACATCACAATGCAGTTTTCCCCATTGTGACATCACAATGCAGTTTCCCCCATTGTGACATCACAATGCCGTTTTCCGCATTGTGACATCACAATGCCCTTTCCCCCATTGTGACATCACAATGCAGTTTACCCCATTGTGACATCACAATGCCCTTTCCCCCATTGTGACATCACAATGCCATTTCCCCCATTGTGACATCACGATGCCCTTTCCCCCATTGTGACATCACAATGCCATTTCCCCCATTGTGACATCACAATGCCGTTTCCCCCATTGTGACATCACAATGCCGTTTCCCCCATTGTGACATCACAATGCCATTTCCCCCATTGTGACATCACAATGCCATTTCCCCCATTGTGACATCACAATGCCATTTCCCCTATTGTGACATCACAATGCCATTTCCCCCATTGTGACATCACAATGCCGTTTCCCCCATTGTGACATCACAATGCAGTTTACCACATTGTGACATCACAATGCCCTTTCCCCCATTGTGACATCGCAATGCCGTTTCCTCCATTGTGACATCACAATGCCATTTCCTCCATTGTGACATCACAATGCCCTTTCCCCATTGTGATATCACAATGCCCTTTCCCCCATTGTGACATCACAATGCTGTTTTTCCCATTGTGACATCACAATTCCATTTCCCCCATTGTGACATTACAATGCCGTTTTCCCCATTGTGACATCACAATGCCCTTTCCCCCATTGTGACATCACAATGCAGTTTTCCCCATTGTGACATCGCAATGCCCTTTCCCCCATTGTGACATCACAATGCCGTTTTCCACATTGTGACATCACAATGCCGTTTTCCACATTGTGACATCACAATGCCCTTTCCCCCATTGTGACATCACAATGCCATTTCCCCCATTGTGACATTACAATGCCGTTTTCCCTATTGTGACATCACAATGCTCTTTCCCCCATTGTGACATCACAATGCCATTTCACCCATTGTGACATCACAATGCCATTTCCCCCATTGTGACATCACAATGCCATTTCCCCCATTGTGATATCACAATGCCATTTCCCCCATTGTGACATCACAATGCCATTTCCCCCATTGTGACATCACAATGCCGTTTTCTGCATTGTGACATCACAATGCCCTTTCCCCCATTCTGACATCACAATGCAGTTTTCCCCATTGTGACATCGCAATGCCCTTTCCCCCATTGTGACATCACAATGCCATTTTCCCCATTGTGACATCACAATGCCCTTTCCCCCATTGTGACATCACAATGCCATTTCCCCCATTGTGATATCACAATGCCGTTTTCCCTATTGTGACATCACAATGCCCTTTCCCCCATTGTGACATCACAATGCCCTTTCCCCCATTGTGACATCACAATGCCGTTTCCCCCATTGTGACATCACAATGCAGTTTACCCCATGGTGACATCACAATGCCCTTTCCCCCATTGTGACATCACAATGCCGTTTTCCCCATTGTGACATCACAATGCCCTTTTCCCCATTGTGACATCACAATGCCATTTCCCCCAGTGTGACATCACAATGCCATTTCCCCCATTGTGACATCACAATGCCATTTCCCCCATTGTGACATCACAATGCAGTTTACCCCATTGCAACATCACAATGCCCTTTCCCCCATTGTGACATCACAATGCAGTTTACCCCATTGTGACATCACAATGCCCTTTCCCCCATTGTGACATCACAATGCCATTTCCCCCATTGTGACATCACAATGCCGTTTCCCCCATTGTGACATCACAATGCCCTTTCCCCCATTGTGACATCACAATGCCGTTTTCCCTACTGTGACATCACAATGCCCTTTCCCCATTGTGACATCACAATGCCATTTCCCCCATTGTGACATCACAATGCCGTTTCCCCCATTGTGACATCAGAATGCAGTTTACCCCATTGTGACATCAGAATGCAGTTTACCCCATTGTGACATCACAATGCCCTTTCCCCCATTGTGACATCACAATGCCGTTTCGCTATTGTGACATCACAATGCCATTTCCTCCATTGTGACATCACAATGCCCTTTCCCCATTGTGACATCACAATGCCATTTCCCCCATTGTGACATCACAATGCAGTTAACCACATTGTGACATCAGAATGCCCTTTCCCCCATTGTGACATCACAATGCTGTTTCCCTATTGTGACATCACAATGCCATTTCCCACATTGTGACATCACAATGCCTTTTCCCCCATTGTGACATCACAATGCAGTTTTCCCCATTGTGACATCACAATGCAGTTTCCCCCATTGTGACATCACAATGCCGTTTTCCGCATTGTGACATCACAATGCCCTTTCCCCCATTGTGACATCACAATGCAGTTTACCCCATTGTGACATCACAATGCCCTTTCCCCCATTGTGACATCACAATGCCATTTCCCCCATTGTGACATCACAATGCCGTTTCCCCCATTGTGACATCACAATGCCATTTCCCCCATTGTGACATCACAATGCCATTTCCCCCATTGTGACATCACAATGCCATTTCCCCCATTGTGACATCACAATGCCATTTCCCCCATTGTGACATCACAATGCAGTTTACCACATTGTGACATCACAATGCCCTTTCCCCATTGTGATATCACAATGCCGTTTCCCCCATTGTGACATCACAATGCTGTTTTTCCCATTGTGACATCACAATTCCATTTCCCCCATTGTGATGTCACAATGCCGTTTTCCCCATTGTGACATCACAATGCCCTTTCCCCCATTGTGACATCACAATGCCGTTTTCCACATTGTGACATCACAATGCCCTTTCCCCCATTGTGACATCACAATGCCATTTCCCCCATTGTGACATTACAATGCCGTTTTCCCTATTGTGACATCACAATGCTCTTTCCCCCATTGTGACATCACAATGCCATTTCCCCCATTGTGACATCACAATGCCATTTCCCCCATTGTGACATCACAATGCCGTTTCCCCCATTGTGACATCACAATGCAGTTTACCACATTGTGACATCACAATGCCCTTTCCCCCATTGTGACATCGCAATGCCGTTTCCTCCATTGTGACATCACAATGCCATTTCCCCCATTGTGACATTACAATGCCGTTTTCGCTATTGTGACATCACAATGCTCTTTCCCCCATTGTGACATCACAATGCCATTTCCCCCATTGTGACATCACAATGCCATTTCCCCCATTGTGACATCACAATGCCGTTTTCTGCATTGTGACATCACAATGCCCTTTCCCCCATTCTGACATCACAATGCAGTTTTCCCCATTGTGACATCGCAATGCCCTTTCCCCCATTGTGACATCACAATGCCGTTTTCCGCATTGTGACATCACAATGCCCTTTCCCCCATTGTGACATCACAATGCAGTTTACCCCATTGTGACATCACAATGCCCTTTCCCCCATTGTGACATCACAATGCCATTTCCCCCATTGTGACATCACAATGCCGTTTCCCCCATTGTGACATCACAATGCCATTTCCCCCATTGTGACATCACAATGCCATTTCCCCCATTGTGACATCACAATGCCATTTCCCCCATTGTGACATCACAATGCAGTTTCCCCCATTGTGACATCACAATGCCGTTTTCCGCATTGTGACATCACAATGCCCTTTCCCCCATTGTGACATCACAATGCAGTTTACCCCATTGTGACATCACAATGCCGTTTTCCACATTGTGACATCACAATGCCCTTTCCCCCATTGTGACATCACAATGCCATTTCCCCCATTGTGACATTACAATGCCGTTTTCCCTATTGTGACATCACAATGCTCTTTCCCCCATTGTGACATCACAATGCCATTTCACCCATTGTGACATCACAATGCCATTTCCCCCATTGTGACATCACAATGCCATTTCTCCCATTGTGATATCACAATGCCATTTCCCCCATTGTGACATCACAATGCCATTTCCCCCATTGTGACATCACAATGCCGTTTTCTGCATTGTGACATCACAATGCCCTTTCCCCCATTCTGACATCACAATGCAGTTTTCCCCATTGTGACATCGCAATGCCCTTTCCCCCATTGTGACATCACAATGCCATTTTCCCCATTGTGACATCACAATGCCCTTTCCCCCATTGTGACATCACAATGCCATTTCCCCCATTGTGATATCACAATGCCGTTTTCCCTATTGTGACATCACAATGCCCTTTCCCCCATTGTGACATCACAATGCCCTTTCCCCCATTGTGACATCACAATGCCGTTTCCCCCATTGTGACATCACAATGCAGTTTACCCCATGGTGACATCACAATGCCCTTTCCCCCATTGTGACATCACAATGCCGTTTTCCCCATTGTGACATCACAATGCCCTTTTCCCCATTGTGACATCACAATGCCATTTCCCCCAGTGTGACATCACAATGCCATTTCCCCCATTGTGACATCACAATGCCATTTCCCCCATTGTGACATCACAATGCAGTTTACCCCATTGCAACATCACAATGCCCTTTCCCCCATTGTGACATCACAATGCAGTTTACCCCATTGTGACATCACAATGCCCTTTCCCCCATTGTGACATCACAATGCCATTTCCCCCATTGTGACATCACAATGCCGTTTCCCCCATTGTGACATCACAATGCCGTTTCCCCCATTGTGACATCACAATGCCATTTCCCCCATTGTGACATCACAATGCCCTTTCCCCCATTGTGACATCACAATGCCGTTTTCCCTACTGTGACATCACAATGCCCTTTCCCCATTGTGACATCACAATGCCATTTCCCCCATTGTGACATCACAATGCCGTTTCCCCCATTGTGACATCAGAATGCAGTTTACCCCATTGTGACATCAGAATGCAGTTTACCCCATTGTGACATCACAATGCCCTTTCCCCCATTGTGACATCACAATGCCGTTTCGCTATTGTGACATCACAATGCCATTTCCTCCATTGTGACATCACAATGCCCTTTCCCCATTGTGACATCACAATGCCATTTCCCCCATTGTGACATCACAATGCAGTTAACCACATTGTGACATCACAATGCCCTTTCCCCTATTGTGACATCACAATGCTGTTTCCCTATTGTGACATCACAATGCCATTTCCCACATTGTGACATCACAATGCCTTTTCCCCCATTGTGACATCACAATGCAGTTTTCCCCATTGTGACATCACAATGCAGTTTCCCCCATTGTGACATCACAATGCCGTTTTCCGCATTGTGACATCACAATGCCCTTTCCCCCATTGTGACATCACAATGCAGTTTACCCCATTGTGACATCACAATGCCCTTTCCCCCATTGTGACATCACAATGCCATTTCCCCCATTGTGACATCACAATGCCGTTTCCCCCATTGTGACATCACAATGCCATTTCCCCCATTGTGACATCACAATGCCATTTCCCCCATTGTGACATCACAATGCCATTTCCCCCATTGTGACATCACAATGCCATTTCCCCCATTGTGACATCACAATGCAGTTTACCACATTGTGACATCACAATGCCCTTTCCCCATTGTGATATCACAATGCCGTTTCCCCCATTGTGACATCACAATGCTGTTTTTCCCATTGTGACATCACAATTCCATTTCCCCCATTGTGATGTCACAATGCCGTTTTCCCCATTGTGACATCACAATGCCCTTTCCCCCATTGTGACATCACAATGCCGTTTTCCACATTGTGACATCACAATGCCCTTTCCCCCATTGTGACATCACAATGCCATTTCCCCCATTGTGACATTACAATGCCGTTTTCCCTATTGTGACATCACAATGCTCTTTCCCCCATTGTGACATCACAATGCCATTTCCCCCATTGTGACATCACAATGCCATTTCCCCCATTGTGACATCACAATGCCGTTTTCTGCATTGTGACATCACAATGCCCTTTCCCCCATTCTGACATCACAATGCAGTTTTCCCCATTGTGACATCGCAATGCCCTTTCCCCCATTGTGACATCACAATGCCATTTTCCCCATTGTGACATCACAATGCCCTTTCCCCCATTGTGACATCACAATGCCATTTCCCCCATTGTGATATCACAATGCCGTTTTCCCTATTGTGACATCACAATGCCCTTTCCCCCATTGTGACATCACAATGCCTTTTCCCCCATTGTGACATCACAATGCCGTTTCCCCCATTGTGACATCACAATGCAGTTTCCCCCATTGTGACATCACAATGCCATTTCCCCCATTGTGACATCACAATGCCATTTCCCTCATTGTGACATCACAATGCCGTTTCCCCCATTGTGACATCACAATGCAGTTTACCACATTGTGACATCACAATGCCCTTTCCCCCATTGTGACATCGCAATGCCGTTTTCCCTATTGTGACATCACAATGCCATTTCCTCCATTGTGACATCACAATGCCCTTTCCCCATTGTGATATCACAATGCCGTTTCCCCCATTGTGACATCACAATGCTGTTTTTCCCATTGTGACATCACAATTCCATTTCCCCCATTGTGACATTACAATGCCGTTTTCCCCATTGTGACATCACAATGCCCTTTCCCCCATTGTGACATCACAATGCCGTTTCCCCCATTGTGACATCACAATGCAGTTTCCCCCATTGTGACATCACAATGCCATTTCCCCCATTGTGACATCACAATGCCATTTCCCCCATTGTGACATCACAATGCCGTTTCCCCCATTGTGACATCACAATGCAGTTTACCACATTGTGACATCACAATGCCCTTTCCCCCATTGTGACATCGCAATGCCGTTTCCTCCATTGTGACATCACAATGCCATTTCCTCCATTGTGACATCACAATGCCCTTTCCCCATTGTGATATCACAATGCCGTTTCCCCCATTGTGACATCACAATGCTGTTTCCTCCATTGTGACATCACAATGCCATTTCCTCCATTGTGACATCACAATGCCCTTTCCCCCATTGTGACATCACAATGCAGTTTACCCCATTGTGACATCACAATGCCCTTTCCCCCATTGTGACATCACAATGCCATTTCCCCCATTGTGACATCACAATGCCGTTTCCCCCATTGTGACATCACAATGCCATTTCCCCCATTGTGACATCACAATGCCATTTCCCCCATTGTGACATCACAATGCCATTTCCCCCATTGTGACATCACAATGCCATTTCCCCTATTGTGACATCACAATGCCATTTCCCCCATTGTGACATCACAATGCCGTTTCCCCCATTGTGACATCACAATGCAGTTTACCACATTGTGACATCACAATGCCCTTTCCCCCATTGTGACATCGCAATGCCGTTTCCTCCATTGTGACATCACAATGCCATTTCCTCCATTGTGACATCACAATGCCCTTTCCCCATTGTGATATCACAATGCTGTTTCCCCCATTGTGACATCACAATGCTGTTTTTCCCATTGTGACATCACAATTCCATTTCCCCCATTGTGACATTACAATGCCGTTTTCCCCATTGTGACATCACAATGCCCTTTCCCCCATTGTGACATCACAATGCAGTTTTCCCCATTGTGACATCGCAATGCCCTTTCCCCCATTGTGACATCACAATGCCGTTTTCCACATTGTGACATCACAATGCCCTTTCCCCCATTGTGACATCACAATGCCATTTCCCCCATTGTGACATTACAATGCCGTTTTCCCTATTGTGACATCACAATGCTCTTTCCCCCATTGTGACATCACAATGCCATTTCACCCATTGTGACATCACAATGCCATTTCCCCCATTGTGACATCACAATGCCATTTCCCCCATTGTGATATCACAATGCCATTTCCCCCATTGTGACATCACAATGCCATTTCCCCCATTGTGACATCACAATGCCGTTTTCTGCATTGTGACATCACAATGCCCTTTCCCCCATTGTGACATCACAATGCAGTTTTCCCCATTGTGACATCGCAATGCCCTTTCCCCCATTGTGACATCACAATGCCATTTTCCCCATTGTGACATCACAATGCCCTTTCCCCCATTGTGACATCACAATGCCATTTCCCCCATTGTGATATCACAATGCCGTTTTCCCTATTGTGACATCACAATGCCCTTTCCCCCATTGTGACATCACAATGCCCTTTCCCCCATTGTGACATCACAATGCCGTTTCCCCCATTGTGACATCACAATGCAGTTTACCCCATGGTGACATCACAATGCCCTTTCCCCCATTGTGACATCACAATGCCGTTTTCCCCATTGTGACATCACAATGCCCTTTTCCCCATTGTGACATCACAATGCCATTTCCCCCAGTGTGACATCACAATGCCATTTCCCCCATTGTGACATCACAATGCCATTTCCCCCATTGTGACATCACAATGCAGTTTACCCCATTGCGACATCACAATGCCCTTTCCCCCATTGTGACATCACAATGCAGTTTACCCCATTGTGACATCACAATGCCCTTTCCCCCATTGTGACATCACAATGCCATTTCCCCCATTGTGACATCACAATGCCGTTTCCCCCATTGTGACATCACAATGCAGTTTCCCCCATTGTGACATCACAATGCCATTTCCCCCATTGTGACATCACAATGCCCTTTCCCCCATTGTGACATCACAATGCCGTTTTCCCTACTGTGACATCACAATGCCCTTTCCCCATTGTGACATCACAATGCCATTTCCCCCATTGTGACATCACAATGCCGTTTCCCCCATTGTGACATCAGAATGCAGTTTACCCCATTGTGACATCAGAATGCAGTTTACCCCATTGTGACATCACAATGCCCTTTCCCCCATTGTGACATCACAATGCCGTTTCGCTATTGTGACATCACAATGCCATTTCCTCCATTGTGACATCACAATGCCCTTTCCCCATTGTGACATCACAATGCCATTTCCCCCATTGTGACATCACAATGCAGTTAACCACATTGTGACATCAGAATGCCCTTTCCCCCATTGTGACATCACAATGCTGTTTCCCTATTGTGACATCACAATGCCATTTCCCACATTGTGACATCACAATGCCTTTTCCCCCATTGTGACATCACAATGCAGTTTTCCCCATTGTGACATCACAATGCAGTTTCCCCCATTGTGACATCACAATGCCGTTTTCCGCATTGTGACATCACAATGCCCTTTCCCCCATTGTGACATCACAATGCAGTTTACCCCATTGTGACATCACAATGCCCTTTCCCCCATTGTGACATCACAATGCCATTTCCCCCATTGTGACATCACAATGCCGTTTCCCCCATTGTGACATCACAATGCCATTTCCCCCATTGTGACATCACAATGCCATTTCCCCCATTGTGACATCACAATGCCATTTCCCCCATTGTGACATCACAATGCCATTTCCCCCATTGTGACATCACAATGCAGTTTACCACATTGTGACATCACAATGCCCTTTCCCCATTGTGATATCACAATGCCATTTCCCCCATTGTGACATCACAATGCAGTTTACCCCATTGCGACATCACAATGCCCTTTCCCCCATTGTGACATCACAATGCAGTTTACCCCATTGTGACATCACAATGCCCTTTCCCCCATTGTGACATCACAATGCCATTTCCCCCATTGTGACATCACAATGCCGTTTCCCCCATTGTGACATCACAATGCAGTTTCCCCCATTGTGACATCACAATGCCATTTCCCCCATTGTGACATCACAATGCCCTTTCCCCCATTGTGACATCACAATGCCGTTTTCCCTACTGTGACATCACAATGCCCTTTCCCCATTGTGACATCACAATGCCATTTCCCCCATTGTGACATCACAATGCCGTTTCCCCCATTGTGACATCAGAATGCAGTTTACCCCATTGTGACATCAGAATGCAGTTTACCCCATTGTGACATCACAATGCCCTTTCCCCCATTGTGACATCACAATGCCGTTTCGCTATTGTGACATCACAATGCCATTTCCTCCATTGTGACATCACAATGCCCTTTCCCCATTGTGACATCACAATGCCATTTCCCCCATTGTGACATCACAATGCAGTTAACCACATTGTGACATCAGAATGCCCTTTCCCCCATTGTGACATCACAATGCTGTTTCCCTATTGTGACATCACAATGCCATTTCCCACATTGTGACATCACAATGCCTTTTCCCCCATTGTGACATCACAATGCAGTTTTCCCCATTGTGACATCACAATGCAGTTTCCCCCATTGTGACATCACAATGCCGTTTTCCGCATTGTGACATCACAATGCCCTTTCCCCCATTGTGACATCACAATGCAGTTTACCCCATTGTGACATCACAATGCCCTTTCCCCCATTGTGACATCACAATGCCATTTCCCCCATTGTGACATCACAATGCCGTTTCCCCCATTGTGACATCACAATGCCATTTCCCCCATTGTGACATCACAATGCCATTTCCCCCATTGTGACATCACAATGCCATTTCCCCCATTGTGACATCACAATGCCATTTCCCCCATTGTGACATCACAATGCAGTTTACCACATTGTGACATCACAATGCCCTTTCCCCATTGTGATATCACAATGCCGTTTCCCCCATTGTGACATCACAATGCTGTTTTTCCCATTGTGACATCACAATTCCATTTCCCCCATTGTGATGTCACAATGCCGTTTTCCCCATTGTGACATCACAATGCCCTTTCCCCCATTGTGACATCACAATGCCGTTTTCCACATTGTGACATCACAATGCCCTTTCCCCCATTGTGACATCACAATGCCATTTCCCCCATTGTGACATTACAATGCCGTTTTCCCTATTGTGACATCACAATGCTCTTTCCCCCATTGTGACATCACAATGCCATTTCACCCATTGTGACATCACAATGCCATTTCCCCCATTGTGACATCACAATGCCATTTCCCCCATTGTGATATCACAATGCCATTTCCCCCATTGTGACATCACAATGCCATTTCCCCCATTGTGACATCACAATGCCGTTTTCTGCATTGTGACATCACAATGCCCTTTCCCCCATTCTGACATCACAATGCAGTTTTCCCCATTGTGACATCGCAATGCCCTTTCCCCCATTGTGACATCACAATGCCATTTTCCCCATTGTGACATCACAATGCCCTTTCCCCCATTGTGACATCACAATGCCATTTCCCCCATTGTGATATCACAATGCCGTTTTCCCTATTGTGACATCACAATGCCCTTTCCCCCATTGTGACATCACAATGCCTTTTCCCCCATTGTGACATCACAATGCCGTTTCCCCCATTGTGACATCACAATGCAGTTTCCCCCATTGTGACATCACAATGCCATTTCCCCCATTGTGACATCACAATGCCATTTCCCCCATTGTGACATCACAATGCCGTTTCCCCCATTGTGACATCACAATGCAGTTTACCACATTGTGACATCACAATGCCCTTTCCCCCATTGTGACATCGCAATGCCGTTTTCCCTATTGTGACATCACAATGCCATTTCCTCCATTGTGACATCACAATGCCCTTTCCCCATTGTGATATCACAATGCCGTTTCCCCCATTGTGACATCACAATGCTGTTTTTCCCATTGTGACATCACAATTCCATTTCCCCCATTGTGACATTACAATGCCGTTTTCCCCATTGTGACATCACAATGCCCTTTCCCCCATTGTGACATCACAATGCAGTTTTCCCCATTGTGACATCGCAATACCCTTTCCCCCATTGTGACATCACAATGCCGTTTTCCACATTGTGACATCACAATGCCCTTTCCCCCATTGTGACATCACAATGCCATTTCCCCCATTGTGACATTACAATGCCGTTTTCCCTATTGTGACATCACAATGCTCTTTCCCCCATTGTGACATCACAATGCCATTTCACCCATTGTGACATCACAATGCCATTTCCCCCATTGTGACATCACAATGCCATTTCCCCCATTGTGATATCACAATGCCATTTCCCCCATTGTGACATCACAATGCCATTTCCCCCATTGTGACATCACAATGCCGTTTTCTGCATTGTGACATCACAATGCCCTTTCCCCCATTCTGACATCACAATGCAGTTTTCCCCATTGTGACATCGCAATGCCCTTTCCCCCATTGTGACATCACAATGCCATTTTCCCCATTGTGACATCACAATGCCCTTTCCCCCATTGTGACATCACAATGCCATTTCCCCCATTGTGATATCACAATGCCGTTTTCCCTATTGTGACATCACAATGCCCTTTCCCCCATTGTGACATCACAATGCCCTTTCCCCCATTGTGACATCACAATGCCGTTTCCCCCATTGTGACATCACAATGCAGTTTCCCCCATTGTGACATCACAATGCCATTTCCCCCATTGTGACATCACAATGCCATTTCCCCCATTGTGACATCACAATGCCGTTTCCCCCATTGTGACATCACAATGCAGTTTACCACATTGTGACATCACAATGCCCTTTCCCCCATTGTGACATCGCAGTGCCGTTTTCCCTATTGTGACATCACAATGCCATTTCCTCCATTGTGACATCACAATGCCCTTTCCCCATTGTGATATCACAATGCCGTTTCCCCCATTGTGACATCACAATGCTGTTTTTCCCATTGTGACATCACAATTCCATTTCCCCCATTGTGACATTACAATGCCGTTTTCCCCATTGTGACATCACAATGCCCTTTCCCCCATTGTGACATCACAATGCAGTTTTCCCCATTGTGACATCGCAATACCCTTTCCCCCATTGTGACATCACAATGCCGTTTTCCACATTGTGACATCACAATGCCCTTTCCCCCATTGTGACATCACAATGCCATTTCCCCCATTGTGACATTACAATGCCGTTTTCCCTATTGTGACATCACAATGCTCTTTCCCCCATTGTGACATCACAATGCCATTTCACCCATTGTGACATCACAATGCCATTTCCCCCATTGTGACATCACAATGCCATTTCCCCCATTGTGATATCACAATGCCATTTTCCCCATTGTGACATCACAATGCCATTTCCCCCATTGTGACATCACAATGCCGTTTTCTGCATTGTGACATCACAATGCCCTTTCCCCCATTCTGACATCACAATGCAGTTTTCCCCATTGTGACATCGCAATGCCCTTTCCCCCATTGTGACATCACAATGCCATTTTCCCCATTGTGACATCACAATGCCCTTTCCCCCATTGTGACATCACAATGCCATTTCCCCCATTGTGATATCACAATGCCGTTTTCCCTATTGTGACATCACAATGCCCTTTCCCCCATTGTGACATCACAATGCCCTTCCCCCCATTGTGACATCACAATGCCGTTTCCCCCATTGTGACATCACAATGCAGTTTACCCCAATGTAGACATCACAGTGCCCTTTCCCCCATTGTGACATCACAATGCCGTTTTCCCCATTGTGACATCACAATGCCCTTTTCCCCATTGTGACATCACAATGCCATTTCCCCCAGTGTGACATCACAATGCCATTTCCCCCATTGTGACATCACAATGCCATTTCCCCCATTGTGACATCACAATGCAGTTTACCCCATTGTGACATCACAATGCCCTTTCCCCCATTGTGACATCACAATGCAGTTTACCCCATTGTGACATCACAATGCCGTTTCCCCCATTGTGACATCACAATGCCATTCCCCCATTGTGACATCACAATGCCCTTTCCCCCATTGTGACATCACAATGCCGTTTTCCCTACTGTGACATCACAATGCCCTTTCCCCATTGTGACATCACAATGCCATTTCCCCCATTGTGACATCACAATGCCGTTTCCCCCATTGTGACATCAGAATGCAGTTTACCCCATTGTGACATCACAATGCCCTTTCCCCCATTGTGACATCACAATGCCGTTTCCCTATTGTGACATCACAATGCCATTTCCTCCATTGTGACATCACAATGCCCTTTCCCCATTGTGACATCACAATGCCATTTCCCCCATTGTGACATCACAATGCCATTTCCCCCATTGTGACATCACAATGCAGTTAACCACATTGTGACATCAGAATGCCCTTTCCCCCATTGTGACATCACAATGCTGTTTTCCCTATTGTGACATCACAATGCCATTTCCCACATTGTGACATCACAATGCCTTTTCCCCCATTGTGACATCACAATGCAGTTTTCCCCATTGTGACATCACAATGCAGTTTCCCCCATTGTGACATCACAATGCCGTTTTCCGCATTGTGACATCACAATGCCCTTTCCCCCATTGTGACATCACAATGCAGTTTACCCCATTGTGACATCACAATGCCCTTTCCCCCATTGTGACATCACAATGCCATTTCCCCCATTGTGACATCACAATGCCGTTTCCCCCATTGTGACATCACAATGCCATTTCCCCCATTGTGACATCACAATGCCATTTCCCCCATTGTGACATCACAATGCCATTTCCCCCATTGTGACATCACAATGCCATTTCCCCCATTGTGACATCACAATGCCATTTCCCCCATTGTGACATCACAATGCCGTTTCCCCCATTGTGACATCACAATGCAGTTTACCACATTGTGACATCACAATGCCCTTTCCCCCATTGTGACATCGCAATGCCGTTTTCCCTATTGTGACATCACAATGCCATTTCCTCCATTGTGACATCACAATGCCCTTTCCCCATTGTGATATCACAATGCCGTTTCCCCCATTGTGACATCACAATGCTGTGTTTCCCATTGTGACATCACAATTCCATTTCCCCCATTGTGACATTACAATGCCGTTTTCCCCATTGTGACATCACAATGCCCTTTCCCCCATTGTGACATCACAATGCAGTTTTCCCCATTGTGACATCGCAATGCCCTTTCCCCCATTGTGACATCACAATGCCGTTTTCCACATTGTGACATCACAATGCCCTTTCCCCCATTGTGACATCACAATGCCATTTCCCCCATTGTGACATTACAATGCCGTTTTCCCTATTGTGACATCACAATGCTCTTTCCCCCATTGTGACATCACAATGCCATTTCACCCATTGTGACATCACAATGCCATTTCCCCCATTGTGACATCACAATGCCATTTCCCCCATTGTGACATCACAATGCCATTTCCCCCATTGTGACATCACAATGCAGTTTACCACATTGTGACATCACAATGCCCTTTCCCCCATTGTGACATCACAATGCCGTTTTCCCTATTGTGACATCACAATGCCATTTCCTCCATTGTGACATCACAATGCCCTATCCCCATTGTGACATCACAATGCCATTTCCCCCATTGTGACATCACAATGCCATTTCCCCCATTGTGACATCACAATGCCGTTTTCCCTATTGTGACATCACAATGCCATTTCCCCCATTGTGACATCACAATGCCGTTTTCCCTATTGTGACATCACAATGCCATTTCCTCCATTTTGACATCACAATGCCCTTTCCCCATTGTGATATCACAATGCCGTTTCCCCCATTGTGACATCACAATGCTGTTTTTCCCATTGTGACATCACAATTCCATTTCCCCCATTGTGACATTACAATGCCGTTTTCCCCATTGTGACATCACAATGCCCTTTCCCCCATTGTGACATCACAATGCAGTTTTCCGCATTGTGACATCGCAATGCCCTTTCCCCCATTGTGACATCACAATGCCGTTTTCCACATTGTGACATCACAATGCAGTTTTCCGCATTGTGACATCGCAATGCCCTTTCCCCCATTGTGACATCACAATGCCGTTTTCCACATTGTGACATCACAATGCCATTTCCCCCATTGTGACATCACAATGCCATTTCCCCCATTGTGACATCACAATGCAGTTTACCCCATTGTGACATCACAATGCCCTTTCCCCCATTGTGACATCACAATGCCGTTTTCCCTTTTGTGACATCAATATGCAATTTCCTCCATTGTGACATTACAATGCCCATTCCCCATTGTGACATCACAATGCCCATTCCCCATTGTGACATCACAATGCCATTTCTCACATTGTGACATCACAATGCCTTTTCCCCCATTGTGACGTCACAATGCAGTTTACCCCATTGTGACATCACAATGCCATTTCACCCATTGTGACATCACAATGCCATTTCCCCCATTGTGACATCACAATGCCGTTTTCCCCATTGTGACATCACAATGCCCTTTTCCCCATTGTGACATCACAATGCCATTTCCCCCAGTGTGACATCACAATGCCATTTCCCCCATTGTGACATCACAATGCCATTTCCCCCATTGTGACATCACAATGCAGTTTACCCCATTGTGACATCACAATGCCCTTTCCCCCATTGTGACATCACAATGCCGTTTTCCCCATTGGGACATCACAATGCCGTTTCCCCCATTGTGACATCACAATGCCCTTTCCCCCATTGTGACATCACAATGCCCTTTCCCCCATTGTGACATCACAATGCCATTTCCCCCATTGTTGACATCACAATGCCGTTTTCCCCATTGTGACATCACAATGCCCTTTTCCCCATTGTGACATCAGAATGCCATTTCCCCCAGTGTGACATCACAATGCCATTTCCCCCATTGTGACATCACAATGCCGTTTTCCCTATTGTGACATCACAATGCCCTTTCCCCCATTGTGACATCACAATGCCATTTCCCCCATTGTGACATCACAATGCCGTTTCCCCCATTGTGACATCACAATGCAGTTTACCCCATTGTGACATCACAATGCCCTTTCCCCCATTGTGACATCACAATGCCGTTTCCCCCATTGTGACATCACAATGCCCTTTCCCCCATTGTGACATCACAATGCCGTTTTCCCTACTGTGACATCACAATGCCCTTTCCCCATTGTGACATCACAATGCCATTTCCCCCATTGTGACATCACAATGCCGTTTCCCCCATTGTGACATCAGAATGCAGTTTACCCCATTGTGACATCACAATGCCCTTTCCCCCATTGTGACATCACAATGCAGTTTACCCCATTGTGACATCACAATGCCCTTTCCCCCATTGTGACATCACAATGCCGTTTCCCCCATTGTGACATCACAATGCCCTTTCCCCCATTGTGACATCACAATGCCGTTTTCCCTACTGTGACATCACAATGCCGTTTCCCCATTGTGACATCAGAATGCCATTTCCCCCAGTGTGACATCACAATGCCATTTCCCCCATTGTGACATCACAATGCCGTTTTCCCTATTGTGACATCACAATGCCCTTTCCCCATTGTGACATCACAATGCCATTTCCCCCATTGTGACATCACAATGCCATTTCCCCCATTGTGACATCACAATGCAGTTAACCACATTGTGACATCAGAATGCCTTTTCCCCCATTGTGACATCAAAATGCAGTTTTCCCCATTGTGACATCACAATGCAGTTTCCCCCATTGTGACATCACAATGCCGTTTTCCGCATTGTGACATCACAATGCCCTTTCCCCCATTGTGACATCACAATGCAGTTTACCCCATTATGACATCACAATGCCCTTTCCCCCATTGTGACTTCACAATGCCATTTCCCCCATTGTGACATCACAATGCCGTTTCCCCCATTGTGACATCACAATGCCATTTCCCCCATTGTGACATCACAATGCAATTTCCCCCATTGTGACATCACAATGCCATTTCCCCCATTGTGACATCACAATGCCCTTTCCCCATTGTGACATCACAATGCCATTTCCCCCATTGTGACATCACAATGCAGTTAACCACATTGTGACATCAGAATGCCCTTTCCCCCATTGTGACATCACAATGCTGTTTCCCTATTGTGACATCACAATGCCATTTCCCACATTGTGACATCACAATGCCTTTTCCCCCATTGTGACATCACAATGCAGTTTTCCCCATTGTGACATCACAATGCAGTTTCCCCCATTGTGACATCACAATGCCGTTTTCCGCATTGTGACATCACAATGCCCTTTCCCCCATTGTGACATCACAATGCAGTTTACCCCATTGTGACATCACAATGCCCTTTCCCCCATTGTGACATCACAATGCCATTTCCCCCATTGTGACATCACAATGCCGTTTCCCCCATTGTGACATCACAATGCCATTTCCCCCATTGTGACATCACAATGCCATTTCCCCCATTGTGACATCACAATGCCATTTCCCCCATTGTGACATCACAATGCCATTTCCCCCATTGTGACATCACAATGCAGTTTACCACATTGTGACATCACAATGCCCTTTCCCCATTGTGATATCACAATGCCATTTCCCCCATTGTGACATCACAATGCAGTTTACCCCATTGCGACATCACAATGCCCTTTCCCCCATTGTGACATCACAATGCAGTTTACCCCATTGTGACATCACAATGCCCTTTCCCCCATTGTGACATCACAATGCCATTTCCCCCATTGTGACATCACAATGCCGTTTCCCCCATTGTGACATCACAATGCAGTTTCCCCCATTGTGACATCACAATGCCATTTCCCCCATTGTGACATCACAATGCCCTTTCCCCCATTGTGACATCACAATGCCGTTTTCCCTACTGTGACATCACAATGCCCTTTCCCCATTGTGACATCACAATGCCATTTCCCCCATTGTGACATCACAATGCCGTTTCCCCCATTGTGACATCAGAATGCAGTTTACCCCATTGTGACATCAGAATGCAGTTTACCCCATTGTGACATCACAATGCCCTTTCCCCCATTGTGACATCACAATGCCGTTTCGCTATTGTGACATCACAATGCCATTTCCTCCATTGTGACATCACAATGCCCTTTCCCCATTGTGACATCACAATGCCATTTCCCCCATTGTGACATCACAATGCAGTTAACCACATTGTGACATCAGAATGCCCTTTCCCCCATTGTGACATCACAATGCTGTTTCCCTATTGTGACATCACAATGCCATTTCCCACATTGTGACATCACAATGCCTTTTCCCCCATTGTGACATCACAATGCAGTTTTCCCCATTGTGACATCACAATGCAGTTTCCCCCATTGTGACATCACAATGCCGTTTTCCGCATTGTGACATCACAATGCCCTTTCCCCCATTGTGACATCACAATGCAGTTTACCCCATTGTGACATCACAATGCCCTTTCCCCCATTGTGACATCACAATGCCATTTCCCCCATTGTGACATCACAATGCCGTTTCCCCCATTGTGACATCACAATGCCATTTCCCCCATTGTGACATCACAATGCCATTTCCCCCATTGTGACATCACAATGCCATTTCCCCCATTGTGACATCACAATGCCATTTCCCCCATTGTGACATCACAATGCAGTTTACCACATTGTGACATCACAATGCCCTTTCCCCATTGTGATATCACAATGCCGTTTCCCCCATTGTGACATCACAATGCTGTTTTTCCCATTGTGACATCACAATTCCATTTCCCCCATTGTGATGTCACAATGCCGTTTTCCCCATTGTGACATCACAATGCCCTTTCCCCCATTGTGACATCACAATGCCGTTTTCCACATTGTGACATCACAATGCCCTTTCCCCCATTGTGACATCACAATGCCATTTCCCCCATTGTGACATTACAATGCCGTTTTCCCTATTGTGACATCACAATGCTCTTTCCCCCATTGTGACATCACAATGCCATTTCACCCATTGTGACATCACAATGCCATTTCCCCCATTGTGACATCACAATGCCATTTCCCCCATTGTGATATCACAATGCCATTTCCCCCATTGTGACATCACAATGCCATTTCCCCCATTGTGACATCACAATGCCGTTTTCTGCATTGTGACATCACAATGCCCTTTCCCCCATTCTGACATCACAATGCAGTTTTCCCCATTGTGACATCGCAATGCCCTTTCCCCCATTGTGACATCACAATGCCATTTTCCCCATTGTGACATCACAATGCCCTTTCCCCCATTGTGACATCACAATGCCATTTCCCCCATTGTGATATCACAATGCCGTTTTCCCTATTGTGACATCACAATGCCCTTTCCCCCATTGTGACATCACAATGCCTTTTCCCCCATTGTGACATCACAATGCCGTTTCCCCCATTGTGACATCACAATGCAGTTTCCCCCATTGTGACATCACAATGCCATTTCCCCCATTGTGACATCACAATGCCATTTCCCCCATTGTGACATCACAATGCCGTTTCCCCCATTGTGACATCACAATGCAGTTTACCACATTGTGACATCACAATGCCCTTTCCCCCATTGTGACATCGCAATGCCGTTTTCCCTATTGTGACATCACAATGCCATTTCCTCCATTGTGACATCACAATGCCCTTTCCCCATTGTGATATCACAATGCCGTTTCCCCCATTGTGACATCACAATGCTGTTTTTCCCATTGTGACATCACAATTCCATTTCCCCCATTGTGACATTACAATGCCGTTTTCCCCATTGTGACATCACAATGCCCTTTCCCCCATTGTGACATCACAATGCAGTTTTCCCCATTGTGACATCGCAATACCCTTTCCCCCATTGTGACATCACAATGCCGTTTTCCACATTGTGACATCACAATGCCCTTTCCCCCATTGTGACATCACAATGCCATTTCCCCCATTGTGACATTACAATGCCGTTTTCCCTATTGTGACATCACAATGCTCTTTCCCCCATTGTGACATCACAATGCCATTTCACCCATTGTGACATCACAATGCCATTTCCCCCATTGTGACATCACAATGCCATTTCCCCCATTGTGATATCACAATGCCATTTCCCCCATTGTGACATCACAATGCCATTTCCCCCATTGTGACATCACAATGCCGTTTTCTGCATTGTGACATCACAATGCCCTTTCCCCCATTCTGACATCACAATGCAGTTTTCCCCATTGTGACATCGCAATGCCCTTTCCCCCATTGTGACATCACAATGCCATTTTCCCCATTGTGACATCACAATGCCCTTTCCCCCATTGTGACATCACAATGCCATTTCCCCCATTGTGATATCACAATGCCGTTTTCCCTATTGTGACATCACAATGCCCTTTCCCCCATTGTGACATCACAATGCCCTTTCCCCCATTGTGACATCACAATGCCGTTTCCCCCATTGTGACATCACAATGCAGTTTCCCCCATTGTGACATCACAATGCCATTTCCCCCATTGTGACATCACAATGCCATTTCCCCCATTGTGACATCACAATGCCGTTTCCCCCATTGTGACATCACAATGCAGTTTACCACATTGTGACATCACAATGCCCTTTCCCCCATTGTGACATCGCAGTGCCGTTTTCCCTATTGTGACATCACAATGCCATTTCCTCCATTGTGACATCACAATGCCCTTTCCCCATTGTGATATCACAATGCCGTTTCCCCCATTGTGACATCACAATGCTGTTTTTCCCATTGTGACATCACAATTCCATTTCCCCCATTGTGACATTACAATGCCGTTTTCCCCATTGTGACATCACAATGCCCTTTCCCCCATTGTGACATCACAATGCAGTTTTCCCCATTGTGACATCGCAATACCCTTTCCCCCATTGTGACATCACAATGCCGTTTTCCACATTGTGACATCACAATGCCCTTTCCCCCATTGTGACATCACAATGCCATTTCCCCCATTGTGACATTACAATGCCGTTTTCCCTATTGTGACATCACAATGCTCTTTCCCCCATTGTGACATCACAATGCCATTTCACCCATTGTGACATCACAATGCCATTTCCCCCATTGTGACATCACAATGCCATTTCCCCCATTGTGATATCACAATGCCATTTTCCCCATTGTGACATCACAATGCCATTTCCCCCATTGTGACATCACAATGCCGTTTTCTGCATTGTGACATCACAATGCCCTTTCCCCCATTCTGACATCACAATGCAGTTTTCCCCATTGTGACATCGCAATGCCCTTTCCCCCATTGTGACATCACAATGCCATTTTCCCCATTGTGACATCACAATGCCCTTTCCCCCATTGTGACATCACAATGCCATTTCCCCCATTGTGATATCACAATGCCGTTTTCCCTATTGTGACATCACAATGCCCTTTCCCCCATTGTGACATCACAATGCCCTTCCCCCCATTGTGACATCACAATGCCGTTTCCCCCATTGTGACATCACAATGCAGTTTACCCCAATGTAGACATCACAGTGCCCTTTCCCCCATTGTGACATCACAATGCCGTTTTCCCCATTGTGACATCACAATGCCCTTTTCCCCATTGTGACATCACAATGCCATTTCCCCCAGTGTGACATCACAATGCCATTTCCCCCATTGTGACATCACAATGCCATTTCCCCCATTGTGACATCACAATGCAGTTTACCCCATTGTGACATCACAATGCCCTTTCCCCCATTGTGACATCACAATGCAGTTTACCCCATTGTGACATCACAATGCCGTTTCCCCCATTGTGACATCACAATGCCATTCCCCCATTGTGACATCACAATGCCCTTTCCCCCATTGTGACATCACAATGCCGTTTTCCCTACTGTGACATCACAATGCCCTTTCCCCATTGTGACATCACAATGCCATTTCCCCCATTGTGACATCACAATGCCGTTTCCCCCATTGTGACATCAGAATGCAGTTTACCCCATTGTGACATCACAATGCCCTTTCCCCCATTGTGACATCACAATGCCGTTTCCCTATTGTGACATCACAATGCCATTTCCTCCATTGTGACATCACAATGCCCTTTCCCCATTGTGACATCACAATGCCATTTCCCCCATTGTGACATCACAATGCCATTTCCCCCATTGTGACATCACAATGCAGTTAACCACATTGTGACATCAGAATGCCCTTTCCCCCATTGTGACATCACAATGCTGTTTTCCCTATTGTGACATCACAATGCCATTTCCCACATTGTGACATCACAATGCCTTTTCCCCCATTGTGACATCACAATGCAGTTTTCCCCATTGTGACATCACAATGCAGTTTCCCCCATTGTGACATCACAATGCCGTTTTCCGCATTGTGACATCACAATGCCCTTTCCCCCATTGTGACATCACAATGCAGTTTACCCCATTGTGACATCACAATGCCCTTTCCCCCATTGTGACATCACAATGCCATTTCCCCCATTGTGACATCACAATGCCGTTTCCCCCATTGTGACATCACAATGCCATTTCCCCCATTGTGACATCACAATGCCATTTCCCCCATTGTGACATCACAATGCCATTTCCCCCATTGTGACATCACAATGCCATTTCCCCCATTGTGACATCACAATGCCATTTCCCCCATTGTGACATCACAATGCCGTTTCCCCCATTGTGACATCACAATGCAGTTTACCACATTGTGACATCACAATGCCCTTTCCCCCATTGTGACATCGCAATGCCGTTTTCCCTATTGTGACATCACAATGCCATTTCCTCCATTGTGACATCACAATGCCCTTTCCCCATTGTGATATCACAATGCCGTTTCCCCCATTGTGACATCACAATGCTGTGTTTCCCATTGTGACATCACAATTCCATTTCCCCCATTGTGACATTACAATGCCGTTTTCCCCATTGTGACATCACAATGCCCTTTCCCCCATTGTGACATCACAATGCAGTTTTCCCCATTGTGACATCGCAATGCCCTTTCCCCCATTGTGACATCACAATGCCGTTTTCCACATTGTGACATCACAATGCCCTTTCCCCCATTGTGACATCACAATGCCATTTCCCCCATTGTGACATTACAATGCCGTTTTCCCTATTGTGACATCACAATGCTCTTTCCCCCATTGTGACATCACAATGCCATTTCACCCATTGTGACATCACAATGCCATTTCCCCCATTGTGACATCACAATGCCATTTCCCCCATTGTGACATCACAATGCCATTTCCCCCATTGTGACATCACAATGCAGTTTACCACATTGTGACATCACAATGCCCTTTCCCCCATTGTGACATCACAATGCCGTTTTCCCTATTGTGACATCACAATGCCATTTCCTCCATTGTGACATCACAATGCCCTATCCCCATTGTGACATCACAATGCCATTTCCCCCATTGTGACATCACAATGCCATTTCCCCCATTGTGACATCACAATGCCGTTTTCCCTATTGTGACATCACAATGCCATTTCCCCCATTGTGACATCACAATGCCGTTTTCCCTATTGTGACATCACAATGCCATTTCCTCCATTTTGACATCACAATGCCCTTTCCCCATTGTGATATCACAATGCCGTTTCCCCATTGTGACATCACAATGCTGTTTTTCCCATTGTGACATCACAATTCCATTTCCCCCATTGTGACATTACAATGCCGTTTTCCCCATTGTGACATCACAATGCCCTTTCCCCCATTGTGACATCACAATGCAGTTTTCCGCATTGTGACATCGCAATGCCCTTTCCCCCATTGTGACATCACAATGCCGTTTTCCACATTGTGACATCACAATGCAGTTTTCCGCATTGTGACATCGCAATGCCCTTTCCCCCATTGTGACATCACAATGCCGTTTTCCACATTGTGACATCACAATGCCATTTCCCCCATTGTGACATCACAATGCCATTTCCCCCATTGTGACATCACAATGCAGTTTACCCCATTGTGACATCACAATGCCCTTTCCCCCATTGTGACATCACAATGCCGTTTTCCCTTTTGTGACATCAATATGCAATTTCCTCCATTGTGACATTACAATGCCCATTCCCCATTGTGACATCACAATGCCCATTCCCCATTGTGACATCACAATGCCATTTCTCACATTGTGACATCACAATGCCTTTTCCCCCATTGTGACGTCACAATGCAGTTTACCCCATTGTGACATCACAATGCCATTTCACCCATTGTGACATCACAATGCCATTTCCCCCATTGTGACATCACAATGCCGTTTTCCCCATTGTGACATCA